>NC_059466.1:52130967-52218467 GCF_905237065.1 Salmo salar | reverse complement strand
CATGCCTGGGTCCCCAAGACACACCCAGCCATGCCTGGGTCCCCAAGACACACCCAGCCATGCCTGGGTCCCCAAGACACACCCAGCCATGCCTGGGTCCCCAAGACACACCCAGCCATGCCTGGGTCCCCAAGACACACCCAGCCATGCCTGGGTCCCCAAGACACACCCAGCCATGCCTGGGTCCCCAAGACACACCCAGCCATGCCTGGGTCCCCAAGACACACCCAGCCATGCCTGGGTCCCCAAGACACACCCAGCCATGCCTGGGTCCCCAAGACACACCCAGCCATGCCTGGTCCCCAAAACACACCCAGCCATGCCTGAGTCCCCAAAACACACCCAGCCATGCCTGGGTCCCCAAGACACACCCAGCCATGCCTGGTCCCCAAGACACACCCAGCCATGCCTGGGTCCCCAAAACACACCCAGCCATGCCTGGGTCCCCAAAACACACCCAGCCATGCCTGGGTCCCCAAAACACATCCAGCCATGCCTGGGTCCCCAAAACACACCCAGCCATGCCTGGGTCCCCAAAACACACCCAGCCATGCCTGGTCCCCAAGACACACCCAGCCATGCCTGGTCCCCAAAACACACCCAGCCATGCCTGGGTCCCCAAGACACACCCAGCCATGCCTGGGTCCCCAAGACACACCCAGCCATGCCTGGGTCCCCAAGACACACCCAGCCATGCCTGGGTCCCCAAGACACACCCAGCCAAGCCTGGGTCCCAAAACACACCCAGCCATGCCTGGTCCCCAAGACACACCCAGCCATGCCTGGGTCCCCAAAACACACCCAGCCATGCCTGGGTCCCAAAACACACCCAGCCATGCCTGGTCCCCAAAACACACCCAGCCATGCCTGGGTCCCCAAAACACACCCAGCCATGCCTGGGTCCCCAAAACACACCCAGCCATGCCTGGGTCCCCAAAGACACACCCAGCCATGCCTGGGTCCCCAAGACACACCCAGCCATGCCTGGGTCCCCAAGACACACCCAGCCATGCCTGGGTCCCCAAGACACACCCAGCCATGCCTGAGTCCCCAAAACACACCCAGCCATGCCTGGGTCCCAAAACACACCCAGCCATGCCTGGTCCCCAAAACACACCCAGCCATGCCTGGTCCCCAAAACACACCCAGCCATGCCTGGTCCCCAAGACACACCCAGCCATGCCTGAGTCCCAAAACACACCCAGCCATGCCTGGGTCCCCAAAACACACCCAGCCATGCCTGGGTCCCTGTGAGTCCCCAGGCGCTCTCATTTGCTAACTTCTGTAACCGTAATAACCTTGGTTTCATGCATGTTAACATCAGAAGCCTCCTCCCTAAGTTTGTTTTATTCGCTGCTTTAGCACATTCCGCCAACCCTGATGTCCTAGCCGTGTCTGAATCCTGGCTTAGAAAGGCCACCAAAAATTCGATGATTTCCATCCCCAACTACAACATTTTCTGTCAAGATAGAACTGCCAAAGGGGGTGGAGTTGTAATCTATTGCAGAGATGGCTTGCAAAGTTCTGTCATACTTTCCAGGTCTATGCTCGAACAGTTCGAGCTTCTTATTTAAAAAATGTATCTCTCCAGAAACAAGTCTCTCACTGTTGCCGCCTGTTATAGATCCCCCTCAGCCCCCAGCTGTGCTCTGGACGCCATATGTGAATTGATTGCCCCCCATCTATCTTCAGAGCTCGTGCTACTAGGTGACCTAAACTGGGGTATGCTTAACACCCCGGCCGTTCTACAATCTAAGCTTGATGCCCTCAATCTCAAACAAATTATCAAGGAACCCACCAGGAACAACCCTAAATCCGTAAACATGGGCACCCTCATAGATATCCTCCTGACTAACTTGCCCTCTAAATACACTTCTGCTGTCTTCAACCAGGATCTCAGCGATCACTGCCTCATTGCCTGCATCCGTTATAGGTCCGCGGTCATATGACCACCCCTCATCACTGTCAAACGCTCCCTAAAACACTTCAGCGAGCAGGCCTTTCTAATCGACCTGGCCCGGGTATCCTGGAAGGATATTGACCTCATCCCGTCAGTAGAGGATGCCTGGTTGTTCTTTAAAAGTAATTTCCTCACCATCTTAAATAAGCACGCCCCTTTCAAAAAATGTAGAACTAAGAACAGATATAGCCCTTGGTTCACTCCAGACCTGACTGCCATCGACCAGCACAAAAACATCCTGTGGCGAACTGCACTTGCATCGAATAGTCCCCGCGATATGCAACTTTTCAGGGAAGTCAGGAACCAATATACACAGTCATTTAGGAAAGCAAAGGCTAGCTTTTGTAACCGCAAAACGTTCAGGGACAATGTTAAGTCCATGGAGAATTAGAGCACCTCCTCCCAGCTGCCCACTGCACTGAGGCTAGAAAAAAACTGTCACCACCGATAAATCCACGATAATCGAGAATATCAATAAGCATCTACCTCTACGGCTGGCCATGCTTTCCTCCTGGCTACCCCAACCCCGGCCAACAGCTCCGCACCAAATCAAATCAAATGTATTTATAAAGCCCTTCTTACATCAGCTGATATCTCAAAGTGCTGTACAGAAACCCAGCCTAAAACCCCAAACAGCAAGCAATGCAGGTGTAGAAGCACAGTGGCTAGGAAAAACTCCCTAGAAAGGCCAGAACCTAGGAAGAAACCTAGAGAGGAACCAGGCTATGAGGGGTGGCCAGTCCTCTTCTGGCTGTGCCAGAACCCCACGCAGCTACTTGCCCAAGCCTCCCCCAGCTTCTCCTTCACCCAAATCCAGATGCTCTGAAAGAGCTGCAAAACCTGGACCCCTACAAATCAGCTGGGCTAGACAATCTGGACCCTTTCTTTCTAAAATTACCCGCTGCCATTGTTGCAACTCCTATTACTAGTCTGTTCAACATCTCTTTTGTATCGTCCGAGATTCCTAAAGATTGGAAAGCTGCTGCAGTCATCCCCCTCTTCAAAGGGGGTGACACTCACGACCCAAACTGTTACAGACCTATATCCATCCTGACCTGCCTTTCCAAAGTCTTCAAAAGCCAAGTTAAACAGATCACTGACCATTTCGAATCCCACCGTACCTTCTCCGCTATGCAATCCGGTTTCCGAGCTGGTCATGGGTGCACCTCAGCCACGCTCAAGGTCCTAAACGATATCATAACCGCCATCGTTAAGAGAGAATACTGTGCAGCAGTATTCATTGACCTGGCCAAAGCTTTCTTCTCTGTCAATCACCACAATTTTATCGGCAGACTCAACAGCCTTGGTTTCTCAAATTACTGCCTCGCCTGGTTCACCAACTACTTCTCAGACAGAGTTCAGTGTGTCAAATCAGAGGGGCTGTTGTCCGGACCTCTGGCAGTCTCTATGGGGGTGCCACAGGGTTCAATTCTCTGGGCCGACCCTTTTCTCTGTAAATATCAACGATATCGCTCTTGCTGCGGGTGATTCCCTGATCCACCTCTATCCAGACGACACCATTCTGTATACTTCTGGCCCTTCTTTGGACAGTGTTAACAACCCTCCAGACGAGCTTCAATGCCATACAACACTCCTTCCGTGGCCTCCAACTGCTCTTAAATGCTAGTAAAACTAAATACATGCTCTTCAACCGATTGTTGCCCGCACCCGCCCGCCCGACTAGCATCGCAACTCTGGATGGTTCTGACTTAGAACATGTGAAAAACTACAAATATCTAGGTGTCTGGCTAGGCTGTAAACTCTCCTTCCAGACTCACATTAAGCATCTCCAATCCAAAATGAAATCTAGAATTGGCTTCCTATTTTACAACAAACACTCTACTCAGCAAACTGGATGCAGTCTATCACAGTGCCATCCGTTTTGTCACCAAAGCCCCATATACCACCCACCACTGCAACCTGTATGCTCTCGTCGACTGGCCCTCGCTTCATATTCGTCGCCAAACCTACTGGCTCCAGGTCATCTATAAGTCTTTGCTAGGTAAAGCTCCACTTTATCTCAGCTCACTGGTCACGATAACAACACCCACCCGTAGCACGCGCTCCAGCAGGTATATCTCACTGATCATCCCCAAAGCCAACACCTCCTTTGGCCGCCTTTCCTTACAGTTCTCTGCTGCCAATGACTGGAACAAATTGAAAAAAATATATAAAAAAAATAAAAATAAAAAAATAACAATTTTAAAACATTAAAAAATAAATTAATAAATAAATAGAAAAATCGCTGAAGTTGGAGACTTATATCTCCCTCACTAACTTTAAACATCAGCTATCTGAGCAGCTAACCGATTGCTGCAACGGTACATAACCCGTCTGTAAATAGCCCACCCAACTACATACCTCATCCCCATATTGTTATTTATCCTCTTGCTCCTTTGCACCCCAGTATCTCTACTTGCACATCATCATCTGCACATCTATCACTCCAGTGTTAATTTGTATAATTGTAATTACTTCGCTACTATTGGCCTATTTATTGCCTTACCTCCTCACGCCATTTTCACACACTGTATATAGATTTTTCTACTGTGTTATTGACTGTACTTTTATCCCATGTGTAACTCTGTGTTGTTGTTTTTTCACACTGCTTTGCTTTATCTTGGCCAGGTCGCAGTTGTAAATGAGAACTTGTTCTCAACTGGCGTACCTGGTTAAATAAAGGACTTGTTCTCAACTGGCCGACCTGGTTAAATAAAGGACTTGTTCTCAACTGGCCTACCTGGTTAAATAAAGGACTTGTTCTCAACTGGCCGACCTGGTTAAATAAAGGACTTGTTCTCAACTGGCCTACCTGGTTAAATAAAGGACTTGTTCTCAACTAGCCGACCTGGTTAAATAAAGGACTTGTTCTCAACTGGCCGACCTGGTTAAATAAAGGACTTGTTCTCAACTAGCCTACCTGGTTAAATAAAGGGTTAGGGTTATATATATAATATATAAATACCTGGTTAAATAAAGGGTTATATATATATATATATAATATATAAATACCTGGTTAAATTAAAAAAAATTAAATAAAAAGGACACAACCAGCCATTCATAAAATCTTCATCTAATTGGTGTTTCATTCAGTGTTGACTGGGTCTAAATGAGCTCTAAGGACCAGTGGATTTTGTGTGTGTGGCTGCCTTCACTTCCCCCGATCGCCTAAGAGGCTGCTTTCACTTCCCCCAATCGCCTAAGAGGCTGCTTTCACTTCCCCTGATAGGCTAATTAAGGCCCAATTAATCATTAGAAAACCTTGTTGAAATTATGTTAGCACAGCTGAAAACTGTTGTGCTGATTAAAGAAGCAATAAAACTGTCCTTCTTTAGACTAGTTGAGTATCTGGAGCATCAGCATTTGTGGGTTTGATTACAGGCTCAAAATGGCCAGAAACAAAGCACTTTCTTCTGAAACTCGTCACTCTATTCTTGTTTTGAAAAATGAGGGCTATTGCATGTGAGAAATTGCCAAGAAACTGAAGACTGGATTTCATGAGGTAAATGGTAGTCACACCAGATACTGACTGGTTTTCATGAGGTAAATGGTGGTCACACCAGATACTGACTGGTTTTCATGAGGTAAATGGTGGTCACACCAGATACTGACTGGTTTTCATGAGGTAAATGGTAGTCACACCAGATACGGACTGGTTTTCATGAGGTAAATGGTGGTCACATCAGATACGGACTGGTTTTCATGAGGTAAATGGTGGTCACACCAGATACGGACTGGTTTTCATGAGGTAAATGGTGGTCACACCAGATACTGACTGGTTTTCATGAGGTAAATGGTGGTCACATCAGATACTGACTGGTTTTCATGAGGTAAATGGTGGTCAGACCAGATACTGACTGGTTTTCATGAGGTAAATGGTGGTCACACCAGATACTGACTGGTTTTCATGAGGTAAATGGTGGTCAGACCAGATACTGACTGGTTTTCATGAGGTAAATGACAGTCACACCAGATACTGACTGGTTTTCATGAGGTAAATGGTGGTCACACCAGATACTGACTGGTTTTCATGAGGTAAATGGTGGTCACACCAGATACTGACTGGTTTTCATGAGGTAAATGGTGGTCACACCAGATACTGACTGGTTTTCATGAGGTAAATGACAGTCACACCAGATACTGACTGGTTTTCATGAGGTAAATGACAGTCACACCAGATACTGACTGGTTTTCATGAGGTAAATGACAGTCACACCAGATACTGACTGGTTTTCATGAGGTAAATGACAGTCACACCAGATACTGACTGGTTTTCATGAGGTAAATGGTGGTCACACCAGATACTGACTGGTTTTCATGAGGTAAATGGTGGTCACACCAGATACTGACTGGTTTTCATGAGGTAAATGGTGGTCACACCAGATACGGACTGGTTTTCATGAGGTAAATGGTGGTCACACCAGATACTGACTGGTTTTCATGAGGTAAATGGTGATCACATCAGATACTGACTGGTTTTCATGAGGTAAATGGTGCTCACACCAGATACTGACTGGTTTTCATGAGGTAAATGGTGGTCACACCAGATACTGACTGGTTTTCATGAGGTAAATGGTTGTCACACCAGATACTGACTGGTTTTCATGAGGTAAATGGTGGTCACACCAGATACTGACTGGTTTTCTGATCCATGCCCCTTATTTTTTAAGGGTATCTGTGACCAACAGATGCATATCTGTATTCCCAGTCATGTGATATCCATAGATTAGAGCCTAATGAATTTATTTCAATGGACACATTTTCTTATATAAACTGTAAATCTTTGAAATTGTTGATGCGTCCATATTTTTGCTCAGTGTAGTATGCCAGTATGGGTATTCGGACACGGCAAATAACTGTCCAAAATGGCACCCTATTCCCCATGTAGTGCACTACTTTTAACCAGGGCCCTATGGAACCCTATTCCCTATATATTGCACTACTTTTGACCAGAGCCCTATGGCACCATATTCCCTACCTTTTACCAGGGCCCTATGGGCCTAGCGGTGTACTATACGGAATAGGGAGTCATTTAGGACTCAGACACTGACTATGTAGTAAAGACGTTACAGCCAGTCAGGAAGCTAAAAGACGTTACAGCCAGTCAGGAAGCTAAAAGACGTTACAGCCAGTCAGGAAGCTAAAAGACGTTACAGCCAGTCAGGAAGCTAAAAGACGTTACAGCCAGTCAGGAAGCTAAAAGACGTTACAGCCAATCAGGAACCTAGATATGTTTCCTCTCTCTCCATGCCTGGTATGTAAACTAGACACGCGATGTTTGCTTTGTGATATCAAGGCGGTAAAATAAACAGCTGAACTTTAAATCAGTGGTGTGTGGTGTGTGTGTGAGAGAGATAAAGTCAGATGCTGGGCTTTCCAGTCGTACTCTTCCCCCAAGACTACCACATCAGGATGTGCTTAGGAGACTTGGCCCATTGTGTGTACAGTCAGAACATTGGCCCACTGCAACCAGCCAGCCAGGGGAAAATAGAAGAGTGAGTTTACATTTTCCATGCACCAATTCCAACATTACATCAATAGCACTGTTCGAAGTTTCTCCCTTTATTTTCCTGACGTGTTACTGGTGTAAGACTGAGCTTCCCTGTTAGTTAGCCTGCTCTGGTTTGATCTGGTCAGTCAGTCATGCTCCGGTCAGGCCTTAACAGGCTAGATAAGAGATAGGGTCTTTAGGATGAACAGCGAGAGAGAGAGAGAGACACAGCGAGAGAGAGAGAGAGAGAGACACAGCGAGAGAGAGAGAGACACAGCGAGAGAGAGAGAGAGACACAGAGAGAGAGAGAGAGAGACACAGCGAGAGAGAGAGAGAGACACAGCGAGAGAGAGAGAGAGACACAGCGAGAGAGAGAGAGAGACACAGCGAGAGAGACAGAGACACAGCGAGAGAGAGAGAGAGAGAGACACAGCGAGAGAGAGAGAGAGACACAGCGAGAGAGAGAGAGAGACACAGCGAGAGAGACAGAGACACAGCGAGAGAGACAGAGACACAGCGAGAGAGAGACAGAGACACAGCGAGAGACAGACAGAGAGCTTTCTATCTCAAATCAAATTGTATGTGTCGCATGCGCCGAATGCAAGCCCTTAACCAACAATACAGTTCAATAAATAGAGTTAAGAAAATATTTACTAAATAAACTCAAGTAAAAAAAAATATACACTAAATAACAATATTGCGGCTATATACAGGAGATACCAGTAGAGTCAGTGTGCGGGTACAGCTTAGTCAAGATAATGTGCTCATGTAGCTAGGGGTTTATTGTCTCTGCATAGATAACAAACAGTGAGTAGCAGAAAGTGGCCATTTGATTCATTGTTCAGCAGTCTTAAGGCTTGAAGCTGTTAAGGAACCCAAGCTGGTAGTGAGTTACAGCGAGTTTCCTTTTCCAGTTTCTCTGTTAACTTCTCTAGGGTAGGGGGCAGTATTTTGACGTCCGGATGAAAGGCGTGCCCAAATTAAACTGCCTGCTACTCAGGCTCAGAAGGTAGGATATGCATATTATTAGTAGATTTGGATAGAAAACACTATGAAGTTTCTAAAACGGTTTGAATGATGTCTGTGAGTATAACAGAACTCATATGGCAGGCAAAAACCTGAGAAAAATCCAACCAGGAAGTGTGGAAATCTGAGGTTTGTAGTTTTTCAAGTGATTGCCTATACAGTGACTTAGGGTTCCTTTTGCACTTCCTAAGGCTTCCACTAGATGTCAACAGTCTTTAGAACATTGTTTCATTCTTCTACTGTGAATATGGAAGGCACAAGAGGGACTGGAAGTTGATGAGTGAGAAAATGACATGAGCTCAGAGGCGCGCTCTCACGTGAGAGTTAGCTGTGTTCCTTTTCTTTTCTGAAGACGGTTGGAATATTACTGAAGATTTATGCTATACATCGTTTGACATATTTCTACGAATGTAAATATAACTTTTTTTAGGCTTTTCGTCGTGACACATTGCGCTTTAATACAAAGTAGCAAAAGCCGAGGTGGTCAGCGGAACATCTACCTTCCCTGAACATCGGCTCTGCTTTTATCCTCATACAGCATATGGGTACATCCCATATGTTAATGAAATTACTCCCCTTAGCCCTTCAGCCACCATTATCTTCCAACCCGAGTTTCTTGCTTGCCTACCTACCTGATAACACACACATCTGTTCTGGTTTTGGATTATAACAGTGGCAGAACCCCTTAGCTCATACAACAAATAATACATTTATTGCATAATTATGTTTCACATGGCTGTCAATTTGCTACCATCCTTCTCCTGCTTTCTCCTGACATTAGTATGTTAGAAGGCGGAAATGTAATCATGCTCTCAGCTAATGCAATCTTTAGCATGACATCCTACTCAGAGATGGCAATTGTATCACATGCCCCCACCTCTCTAATCCGGTGAATGTACTCATTGTCTACATTAGTGGCTCAGCATATCAGCTGCCCCTAGTTACATTACATTAACTCCCACAGTACTCAGATTATTGCAAAGTGTGCTTTCGCTGTAAAGATTTTTTGAAATCTGACACAGCGGTTGCATTAAGGAGAAGTGTATCTATAATTATTTGAATTACAGTTTAATATTTGATCAACGTTTATGATGAGTATTTTTGTAAATTGTTGTGCTCATTCACCGGAAGTTTCGGGAGGCAAAACATTTCTGAACATCACACGCCAATGTAAAATGGGTTTTTTGGATATAAATATGAACTTTATCGAACAAAACATACATGTATTGTGTAACATGAAGTCCTATGAGTGTCATCTGATGAAGATCATCAAAGGTTAGTGATTAATTTTAGCTGTATTTCTGGTTTTTGTGACGCCTCTGTAACAGTGTAGGTTCCGTCCCTCTCTTCGCCCCAACCCGGGCTCAAACCAGGGACCCTCTGCGCACATCAACAACTGACACCCCACGAAGCATCGTTACCCATCGCGCCACAAAAACCGCGGCTCTTGCAACGCAAGGGGAAACCCTACTTCAAGTCTCAGAGCGAGTGACGTCACTGATTGAAATGCTATTAGCGCGCACCACCGCTAACTAACTGGCCATTTCACATCGGTTACACCTCTCCTTGCTTGGAAAATGGCTGTGTGGTTTTTCTTGTCTAGGCGCTGTACTAACATAATCTAATGTTATGCTTTCGCCGTAAAGCCTTTTTGAAATCGGACAATGTGGTTGGATTAACGAGAAGTGTATCTTTAAAATGGGATATAATAGTTGTATGTTTGAGAAATTAGAATTATGAGATTTTTGTTGTTTTGAATTTGCCGCCCTGCTATTTCACTGGCTATTGAATAGTGCGTCCCGCGGGTGGGACGCTAGCGTCCCACATACCCCAGAGAGGTTAATTAAGGAACCTAAACTGGTAGCGAGTTACAGCGAGTTTCCTTTTCCAGTTTCGCTCTTTTAAACCCTCTTTTAAACACCTTTCATTACAACTATTGAAGTCGCCAATTCCTCATTCTATCTCCCAAACTGCCCATCATTAGAGAGCAAGAGGATTGTCGTCATTAATCTGGGCCAGGGAATCAGGGATGATATAGATCACTATTATCCCTACACCACGCCTGAGTCCTAAATGGCACCCTATCCCCTACATAGTCCACTACTTTTGACCCATAGGGCTCTGGTCCAAAGTAGCTCAATATGCAGACACAGACCATCCCAGAGAGAGACTGATGAACTATGACCTTATAGAGCCTGGTTATTCAACACCAGACCATCCCAGAGAGAGATACTGATGAACTATGACCTGACAGCCTGGCTATTCAACACCAGACCATCCCAGAGAGAGACTGATGAACTATGACCTTATAGAGCCTGGCTATTCAACACCAGACCATCCCAGAGAGAGACTGATGAACTATGACCTTATAGAGCCTGGCTATTCAACACCAGACCATCCCAGAGAGAGACTGATGAACTATGACCTTATAGAGCCTGGCTATTGAAGACAGAGCGGGTAGCCTGGTTCAACTCTTTTCTGATGTCTCTCTCACAGTCATGACTGCACACATGCAGAAACACACACACACACACACACACACACACACACACACACACACACACACACACACACACACACACACACACACACACACACACACACACACACACACGACTGGCTTTCTTTGAGGACTGTAGGTCCACCTGGCTGCTGCGTTGACAGACGTTATCTATCTGCCTCCCCCCCCTCCCTCCACATCCTCCCCTCCCTCCCTCCACGTCCTCCCCTCCCCCCCTCCCTCCACGTCCTCCCCTCCCCTCCTCGTCCTCCCCTCCCCCCTCCCCTCCACGTCCTCCCCTCCCTCCCCCCCCCTCCACGTCCTCCCCTCCCCCTCCACGTCCTCCCCTCCCCTCCACGTCCTCCCCTCCCCTCCTCCCTCCACGTCCTCCCCTCCCCCCCATCCCCTCCACATCCTCCCCTCCTCCCTCCACGTCCTCCCCTCCCCCCTCCCCTCCACGTCCTCCCCTCCCCCCCTACCTCCACGTCCTCCCCTCCCCTCCACGTCCTCCCCTCCCCCCTCCCCTCCTCCCTCCACGTCCTCCCCTCCCCCCATCCCCTCCACATCCTCCCCTCCTCCCTCCACGTCCTCCCCTCCCCCCCTCCCTCCACGTCCTCCCCTCCTCCCTCCACGTCCTCCCCTCCCCCCTACCTCCACGTCCTCCCCTCCTCCCTCCACGTCCTCCCCTCCCCCCTCCCCTCCTCCCTCCACGTCCTCCCCTCCCCCCATCCCCTCCACATCCTCCCCTCCTCCCTCCACGTCCTCCCCCTCCCCCCTCCTCCCTCCACGTCCTCCCCTCCCCCCCTCCCTCCACGTCCTCCCCTCCTCCCTCCACGTCCTCCCCTCCCCCCATCCCCTCCACATCCTCCCCTCCCTCCACGTCCTCCCCTCCCCCCTCCCCTCCACGTCCTCCCCTCCCTCCACGTCCTCCCCCTCCCCCTCCCCTCCACGTCCTCCCCTCCACGTCCTCCCCTCCTCCCTCCACGTCCTCCCCTCCCCCCTCCCCTCCACGTCCTCCCCCCCTCCCTCCACGTCCTCCCCTCCTCCCTCCACGTCCTCCCCCTCCCCCTCCACGTCCTCCCCTCCCCTCCCTCCACGTCCTCCCCTCCCCCCTCCCTCCACAATAGAACAGGCTGGGAACCTGTAACCCTGGTAATATGACTGGTAAATAGACCAGGCTGGGAACCTGTAACCCTGGTAATATGACTGGTAAATAGAGCAGGCTGGGAACCTGTAACCCTGGTAATATGACTGGTAAATAGACCAGGCTGGGAACCTGTAACCCTGGTAATATGACTGGTAAATAGACCAGGCTGGGAACCTGTAACCCTGGTAATATGACTGGTAAATAGAACTGGCTGGGAACCTCTAACCCTGGTAATATGACTGGTAAATAGACCAGGCTGGGAACCTGTAACCCTGGTAATATGACTGGTAAATAGACCAGGCTGGGAACCTGTAACCCTGGTAATATGACTGGTAAATAGACCAGGCTGGGAACCTCTAACCCTGGTAATATGACTGGTAAATAGACCAGGCTGGGAACCTGTAACCCTGGTAATATGACTGGTAAATAGACCAGGCTGGGAACCTGTAACCCTGGTAATATGACTGGTAAATAGACCAGGCTGGGAACCTGTAACCCTGGTAATATGACTGGTAAATAGACTGGGAACCTGTAACCCTGGTAATATGACTGGTAAATAGAACAGGCTGGGAACCTGTAACCCTGGTAATATGACTGGTAAATAGACCAGGCTGGGAACCTGTAACCCTGGTAATATGACTGGTAAATAGACTGGGAACCTGTAACCCTGGTAATATGACTGGTAAATAGACCAGGCTGGGAACCTCTAACCCTGGTAATATGACTGGTAAATAGAACAGGCTAAGAACCTGTAACCCTGGTAATATGACTGGTAAATAGACCAGGCTGGGAACCTGTAACCCTGGTAATATGACTGGTAAATAGAACAGGCTGGGAACCTGTAACCCTGGTAATATGACTGGTAAATAGAACAGGCTGGGAACCTGTAACCCTGGTAATATAACTGGTAAATAGAACAGGCTGGGAACCTGTAACCCTGGTAATATGACTGGTAAATAGAACAGGCTGGGAACCTGTAACCCTGGTAATATGACTGGTAAATAGAACAGGCTGGGAACCTGTAACCCTGGTAATATGACTGGTAAATAGACCAGGCTGGGAACCTGTAACCCTGGTAATATGACTGGTAAATAGACCAGGCTGGGAACCTGTAACCCTGGTAATATGACTGGTAAATAGAACAGGCTGGGAACCTGTAACCCTGGTAATATGACTGGTAAATAGAACAGGCTGGGAACCTGTAACCCTGGTAATATGACTGGTAAAATAGACCAGGCTGGGAACCTGTAACCCTGGTAATATGACTGGTAAATAGACCAGGCTGGGAACCTGTAACCCTGGTAATATGACTGGTAAATAGACCAGGCTGGGAACCTGTAACCCTGGTAATATGACTGGTAAATAGACCAGGCTGGGAACCTGTAACCCTGGTAATATGACTGGTAAATAGACCAGGCTGGGAACCTGTAACCCTGGTAATATGACTGGTAAATAGACCAGGCTGGGAACCTGTAACCCTGGTAATATGACTGGTAAATAGACCAGGCTGGGAACCTGTAACCCTGGTAATATGACTGGTAAATAGACCAGGCTGGGAACCTGTAACCCTGGTAATATGACTGGTAAATAGAACAGGCTGGGAACCTGTAACCCTGGTAATATGACTGGTAAATAGACCAGGCTGGGAACCTGTAACCCTGGTAATATGACTGGTAAATAGACCAGGCTGGGAACCTGTAACCCTGGTAATATGACTGGTAAATAGACCAGGCTGGGAACCTGTAACCCTGGTAATATGACTGGTAAATAGACCAGGCTGGGAACCTGTAACCCTGGTAATATGACTGGTAAATAGACCAGGCTGGGAACCTGTAACCCTGGTAATATGACTGGTAAATAGACCAGGCTGGGAACCTGTAACCCTGGTAATATGACTGGTAAATAGACCAGGCTGGGAACCTCTAACCCTGGTAATATGACTGGTAAATAGAACAGGCTGGGAACCTGTAACCCTGGTAATATGACTGGTAAATAGACCAGGCTGGGAACCTGTAACCCTGGTAATATGACTGGTAAATAGACCAGGCTGGGAACCTGTAACCCTGGTAATATGACTGGTAAATAGACCAGGCTGGGAACCTGTAACCCTGGTAATATGACTGGTAAATAGACCAGGCTGGGAACCTGTAACCCTGGTAATATGACTGGTAAATAGACCAGGCTGGGAACCTGTAACCCTGGTAATATGACTGGTAAATAGACCAGGCTGGGAACCTGTAACCCTGGTAATATGACTGGTAAATAGACCAGGCTGGGAACCTGTAACCCTGGTAATATGACTGGTAAATAGACCAGGCTGGGAACCTGTAACCCTGGTAATATGACTGGTAAATAGACCAGGCTGGGAACCTGTAACCCTGGTAATATGACTGGTAAATAGACCAGGCTGGGAACCTGTAACCCTGGTAATATGACTGGTAAATAGACCAGGCTGGGAACCTGTAACCCTGGTAATATGACTGGTAAATAGACCAGGCTGGGAACCTGTAACCCTGGTAATATGACTGGTAAATAGACCAGGCTGGGAACCTGTAACCCTGGTAATATGACTGGTAAATAGACCAGGCTGGGAACCTGTAACCCTGGTAATATGACTGGTAAATAGACCAGGCTGGGAACCTGTAACCCTGGTAATATGACTGGTAAATAGACCAGGCTGGGAACCTGTAACCCTGGTAATATGACTGGTAAATAGACCAGGCTGGGAACCTCTAACCCTGGTAATATGACTGGTAAATAGACCAGGCTGGGAACCTGTAACCCTGGTAATATGACTGGTAAATAGACTGGGAACCTGTAACCCTGGTAATATGACTGGTAAATAGGCTGGTTAGAGTGTAGGGGGGGCAGGTAGCCTAGTGGTTAGAGAGGCAGGTAGCCTAGTGGTTAGAGAGGAGGCAGGTAGCCTAGTGGTTAGAGGGGCAGGTAGCCTAGTGGTTAGAGTGGCAGGTAGCCTAGTGGTTAGAGTGGCAGGTAGCCTAGTGGTTAGAGGGGCAGGTAGCCTAGTGGTTAGAGGAGGCAGGTAGCCTAGTGGTTAGAGGGGCAGGTAGCCTAGTGGTTAGAGGAGGCAGGTAGCCTAGTGGTTAGAGGAGGCAGGTAGCCTAGTGGTTAGAGGAGGCAGGTAGCCTAGTGGTTAGAGGAGGCAGGTAGCCTAGTGGTTAGAGAGGAGGCAGGTATCCTAGTGGTTAGAGAGGAGGCAGGTATCCTAGTGGTTAGAGGAGGCAGGTAGCCTAGTGGTTAGAGAGGAGGCAGGTAGCCTAGTGGTTAGAGAGGAGGCAGGTATCCTAGTGGTTAGAGAGGAGGCAGGTATCCTAGTGGTTAGAGGAGGCAGGTAGCCTAGTGGTTAGAGAGGAGGCAGGTAGCCTAGTGGTTAGAGGGGCAGGTAGCCTAGTGGTTAGAGCGTTGGGCCAGTAACCGAAAGATTGCTGGATTGAATCCCAAAGCTGACAAGGTAAAAATCTGTTGTTCTGCTCCTGAACAAGGCAGTTAACCCACTGTTCCTAGGCTGTCATTGTAAATAAGAATTTGTTCTTAACTGACTTGCCAAGTTAAATAAAAGGTTAAATAAATCCCTTAGAAGACCACTGCTTGAAAAAGAGAAAACAAACATCAATAGTACAATTTGTTCATTTTGAAACGTCCGTAGCCACTGTACACTTTCTCAAAATAGTCAGATGACTCCAGAAATGTGGTATTAATTTGGGCGTTTTTGTCGAGGAGATGTTATTTACATCTAACTAAGATGTTGGGTGCAGTATTCCTCAATGAAAACATGTGCATATAAACGAGTCATCTTCCGTTGAATTAAACACAGACTTTACCGAAGAATCCCTACTATTGACCAATCACAGACGAAGCGGTGCAGAATCCCTACTATTGACCAATCACAGACGAAGCGGTGTAGAATCCCTACTATTGACCAATCACAGACGAAGCGGTGCAGAATCCCTACTATTGACCAATCACAGACGAAGCGGTGCAGAATCCCTACTATTGACCAATCACAGACGAAGCGGTGCAGAATCCCTACTATTGACCAATCACAGACGAAGCGGTGTAGAATCCCTACTATTGACCAATCACAGACGAAGCGGTGCAGAATCCCTATTATTGACCAATCACAGACGAAGCGGTGTAGAATCCCTACTATTGACCAATCACAGACGAAGCGGTGTAGAATCCCTACTATTGACCAATCACAGACGAAGCGGTGTAGAATCCCTACTATTGACCAATCACAGACGAAGCGGTGTAGAATCCCTACTATTGACCAATCACAGACGAAGCGGTGTAGAATCCCTACTATTGACCAATCACAGACGAAGCGGTGTAGAATCCCTACTATTGACCAATCACAGACGAAGCGGTGTAGAATCCCTACTATTGACCAATCACAGACGAAGCGGTGTAGAATCCCTACTATTGACCAATCACAGACGAAGCGGTGTAGAATCCCTACTATTGACCAATCACAGACGAAGCGGTGTAGAATCCCTACTATTGACCAATCACAGACGAAGCGGTGTAGAATCCCTACTATTGACCAATCACAGACGAAGCGGTGTAGAATCCCTACTATTGACCAATCACAGACGAAGCGGTGTAGAATCCCTACTATTGACCAATCACAGACGAAGCGGTGTAGAATCCCTACTATTGACCAATCACAGACGAAGCGGTGTAGAATCCCTACTATTGACCAATCACAGACGAAGCGGTGTAGAATCCCTACTATTGACCAATCACAGACGAAGCGGTGCAGAATCCCTACTATTGACCAATCACAGACGAAGCGGTGCAGAATCCCTACTATTGACCAATCACAGACGAAGCGGTGCAGAATCCCTACTATTGACCAATCACAGACGAAGCGGTGTAGAATCCCTACTATTGACCAATCACAGACGAAGCGGTGTAGAATCCCTACTATTGACCAATCACAGACGAAGCGGTGTAGAATCCCTACTATTGACCAATCACAGACGAAGCGGTGTAGAATCCCTACTATTGACCAATCACAGACGAAGCGGTGCAGAATCCCTACTATTGACCAATCACAGACGAAGCGGTGCAGAATCCCTACTATTGACCAATCACAGACGAAGCGGTGCAGAATCCCTACTATTGACCAATCACAGACGAAGCGGTGTAGAATCCCTACTATTGACCAATCACAGACGAAGCGGTGCACTACATAGGGAATAGGGCTCTGGTCTAAAGTAGTGCACTATATAGGGAATAGGGCTCTGGTCTATAGTAGTGCACTATATAGGGAATAGGCCTCTGGTCTAAAGTAGTGCACTACATAGGGAATAGGGCTCTGGTCTATAGTAGTGCACTATATAGATGATAGGGCTCTGGTCTATAGTAGTGCACTATATAGGGAATAGGGCTCTGGTCTAAAGTAGTGCACTATATAGATGATAGGGCTCTGGTCTATAGTAGTGCACTATATAGGGAATAGGGCTCTGGTCTATAGTAGTGCATTATATAGGGAATAGGGCTCTGGTTTATAGTAGTACACTATATAGGGAATAGGGCCCTGGTCTATAGTAGTGCACTACATAGGGAATAGGGCTCTGGTCTATAGTAGTGCACTATATAGGGAATAGGGCTCTGGTCTAAAGTAGTGCACTATATAGGGAATAGGGCTCTGGTCTATAGTAGTGCACTATATAGGGAATAGGGCTCTGGTCTATAGTAGTGCACTATATAGGGAATAGGCCTCTGGTCTATAGTAGTGCACTATATAGGGAATAGGGCTCTGGTTAAAAGTAGTGCACTACATATGGTGCCATTTGGGACGTACACTACAACCCAGCTCTCAAGTTGGGTTCAACCAGACAAACACTACAATCATGGTCGGCAGCAGAGATCTTAAGAACTGTAGTCTATAACAGGCATATGAATACCACATGTTCCTTTCTAGACAGTGTTTTCATGAAGAAGAGATAGATGAGACATTTTACATTTTACATTTTAGTCATTTAGCAGACGCTCTTATCCAGAGCGACTTACAGTAGTGAATGCATACATTTCATCCATTATTTTTAATATATATTTTTTCCCGTACTGGTCCCCCGTGGGACCAGTACGGAGGAGACAGACAGACACAGAGAGAGAGAGAGAGAGAGAGAGAGAGAGAGACAGAGAGAGACAGAGAGAGAGACAGAGAGAGACAGAGAGAGACAGAGAGACAGAGAGAGAGAGACAGAGAGAGACAGAGAGAGAGAGAGAGAGACAGAGAGAGACAGAGAGAGACAGAGAGAGACGAGACAGAGAGAGACAGACAGACGAGACAGAGACGAGACAGAGACAGAGAGACAGACAGACGAGACAGAGACAGACAGAGAGAGAGACAGAGAGAGACAGAGAGACAGACGAGACGAGACAGAGAGACGAGACAGACGAGACAGAGAGACAGAGACGAGACGAGACAGACAGACAGAGAGACGAGACGAGACGAGACAGAGAGACGAGACAGACGAGACAGACAGAGCAGAGACAGACAGACAGACAGACGAGACAGACAGACGAGACAGACAGACAGACAGACAGACAGACAGACAGACAGACAGACAGACAGACAGACAGACAGACAGACAGACAGACAGACAGACAGATAGACAGATAGACAGATAGACAGATAGATACGGAGGGCTATTTTTGAAATCCACTAAAAACTAAACTGCTACCTGTCATCTGGAATTGTGATTGGTTGCCAGATGAAAAGCAGCTTTAACATTACCCTGCATCTCAACAAGACCTTCCAATCAAATAGTTAACATTACCCTGCATCTCAACAAGACCGTCCAATCAAATAGTTAACATCACCCTGCATCTCAACAAGACCGTCCAATCAAATAGTTAACATCACCCTGCATCTCAACAAGACCTTCAAATCCATATAGTTAACATTACCCTGCATCTCAACAAGACCTTCAAATCAAATAGTTAACATCACCCTGCATCTCAACAAGACCTTCAAATCCAATAGTTACATCACCCTGCATCTCAACAAGACCTTCCAATCCAATAGTAAACTGCTTCAAGCATCAATGTACCAATAAATTGGCCAACGTCTCGTTTGTATCAAGCAAGGTTCCTTGATAAATCAAGACAGACCAAGTAAATCTGGCTGGTAACTTTAGGTCCTGACTGTGGCATGAATCCATCCTCCCCAATTCTCTCCAGATTCTTCTCTGTGTAGGAGGTTGTTGTTGTCTGTTTCTCTCATTTCAGTCCTCCAGTCCTGTGAGGGCTGGCAGCATCTGGTCTGGATGTGTTTGCTCTGCTCTCTGAAACGACTACAGCAGCTGCTGCCGCCAAACCAAAGGGTCAGCTAAACCACAGAGAGCACCGTGCTACAAATAAGGAATGTTGTTTTTTTTCTCCTGCAAAACGGTGGTCTGACGACCTGACCTCCCTCCTGGAGCAGGACTGTCACCCCCCCCCCTGGAGCAGGACCGTTCCCCCCCCCTGGAGCAGGACTGTTCCCCCCCCTGGAGCAGGACTGTTCCCCCCCCCTGGAGCAGGACTGTTCCCCCCCCGGAGCAGGACTGTTCCCCCCGGAGCAGGACTGTTCCCCCCCGAGCAGGACTGTTCCCCCCGGAGCAGGACTGTTCCCCCCCCGAGCAGGACTGTTCCCCCCTGGAGCAGGACTGTTCCCCCCTGGAGCAGGACTGTTACACCCTGGAGCAGGACTGTTACCCCCTGGAGCAGGACTGTTCCCCCCTGGAGCAGGACTGTTCCCCCCTGGAGCAGGACTGTTCCCCCTGGAGCAGGACTGTTACCCCCTGGAGCAGGACTGTTACCCCCTGGAGCAGGACTGTTACCCCCTGGAGCAGGACTGTTACCCCCTGGAGCAGGACTGTCCCCCCGGAGCAGGACTGTGGTCTGACGACCAGACCTCCCCCTGACAACCAGATCTCCTGTAGCAGAATTAACAGATGTCTCCACGGCAGGGGGACAGAGATGTCCTCTGTACAGGTGGTCTATGACTGTCCCTGTCTGTAGACACACAAGCACTCATCATACTTCTACAATAAAAGTATGACTAATATATAATATACAGACATAATATAAAGTTGGCTGGGTTCTCTGTGCATCAGCAGGAGAACAGCTACTTCCGGTAAGACGCAGGTCTGTGTATTTGTCAATACAGCTGGTGCACAATGTCTGAATATTAAGGTAGTCTCAAGGTATCGCTCACCTGAAATAGAGTACCTCATGATAAGCTGTAGACCACACTATCTACCAAGAGGTAGAGTAACTCATGATAAGCTGTAGACCACACTATCTACCAAGAGAGTTAAATCATCAATATTTTTCGTAGCCGTCTATTTACTACCACAGACCGATGCTGGCAGTAAGACCGCTCTCAACCAACTCTGTAAGGCCATAAGCAAACAGGAAAATGCTCACCCAGAAGCGGCGCTCCTAGTGGCCGGGGACATTAATGCAGGGGAACTTAAATCCCTTTTACCTCATTTCTACCAGCACGTTAAAATGTGCAACCAGAGGAGAAAAAATGTAAAATACAACTCTAGACCACCTTTACTCCACACACAGAGGTGTACAAAGCTCTCCCTCGCCCTCCATTTGGCAAATCTGACCATAATTCTATCCTCCTGATTCCTGATTACAAGCAAAAACTAAAGCAGGAAGTACCAGTGACTCGCTCAATACGGAAGTGGTCAGATGACACGGATGCTAAGCTACAGGACTGTTTTGCTGCACAGACTGGAATATGTACAACATCAGTCACCAGTTTGATCAATAAGTGCATCGATGACGTCATCCCCACAGTGACCGTACGTACATATCCTAACCAGAAGCCATGGATTACAGGCAACATCCGCACTGAGCTAAAGGGTCGAGCTGCCGGTTTCAAGGAGCGGGACACTAATCGGGATGTTAAAAAGAAATCCCGCTATGCCCTCAGACGAACCATCAAACAGGCAAAGCATCAATACAGGACTAAGATTGACTCCTACTACACCGGCTCCGACGCTCGTCGGATGTGGCAGGGCTTGAAAACTATTACAGACTACAAAGGGAAGCACAGAAGCGAGCTAGCTGCCTAGAGACGCGAGCCTTCCAGACGGGCTAAATATATTTTATACTTGCTTCGAAACACGGATCAGAGCTCCAGCTATACCAGACAACAGTGTGATCAGGCTCTCCGTAGCCGATATGAGCAAGAACTTTAAACAGGTCAACATTTACAAGGCCGCAGAGCCAGACGGATTACCAGGACTTGTAGTCGGAGCATGCGCGGACCAACTGGCAAGTGCCTTCAATGACATGTTCAAGTCTGTAATACCTACATGTTTACATGTTTGTCACCAAAGCCATAAATACTACCCACCACTGCGACCTGTACGCTCTCGTTGGCTGGCCCTCGCTTCATACTCGTCGCCAAACCCACTGGCTCTAGGTCATCTACAAGTCTCTGCTAGGTAAAGCCCCGCCTGATCTCAGCTCACTGGTCACCATAGCAGCACCCACCCGTAGCACGCGCTCCAGCAGGTAAATCTCAATGGTCACCCCCAAAGCCAATTCCTCCTTTGGCCGTCTTTCCTTCCAGTTCTCTGCTGCCAATGACTGGAACGAACTACAAAAATCTCTGAAACTGGAAACACTTATCTCCCTCACTAGCTTTAAGCACCAGCTGTCAGAGCAGCTCACAGATCACTGCACCTGTACATAGCCCATCTATAATTTAGCCCAAACAACTACCTCTTCCCCTACTGTATTTATTTATTTATTTTGCTCCTTTGCACCCCATTATTTCTATTTCTACTTTGCACTTTCTTCCACTACAAATCTACCATTCCAGTGTTTTACTTGCTATATTGTATTTACTTTGCCACCATGGCCTTTTTTGCCTTTACCTCCCTTATCTCACCTCATTTGCTCACATTGTATATAGACTTATTTTACTACTGTATTATTGACTGTATGTTTGTTTAACTCCATGTGTAACTCTGTGTTGTTGTATGTTGTCGAACTGCTTTGCTTTATCTTGGCCAGGTCGCAATTGTAAATGAGAACTTGTTCTCACCTTGCCTACCTGGTTAAATAAAGGTGAAATAAATAAATAAATAAATGTTTCAAGTGCCCAAGAAAACGAACACAACCTGCCTAAATGATTACTGCCCCGTAGCACTCACGCTGACCAACTGGCAAGTGTCTTCACTGACATGTTCAACCTCTCCCTGTCTGAGTCCTTAATACCAACATGTTTCAAGCAGACCACTATAGTCCCTGTGCCCCAGAGCACTATAGTAATCTGTCTAAATGACTACAGACCCGTAACACTCATGTCCGTAGCCATGAAGTGCTTTGAATGGCTGGTCATGGCTCACAACACAATCATGCCGGAAACCCTGGATCCACTCCAATTTGCATACCGCCCCAACAGATCCACAGATGATGCAATCTCTATTACACTCCACACTGCCCTTTCACACCTGGACAAAAGGAACACCATATGTGAGAATGCTATTCATTGACTACAGCTCAGCGTTCAACACCATAGTGCCCTCAAAGCTCATCACTAAGCTAAGGACCCTGGGACTAAACACCTCCCTCTGCAACTGGATCCTGGACTTCCTGACGGGCTGCCCCCAGGTGGTAAGGGTAGGCAACAACATCTGCCACGCTGACCCTCAACACTGGGGCCCCTCATGGGTGGGTGCTCAGTCCCCTCCTGTACTCCCTGTTCACCCATGACTGCGTGCTCGACTCCAACACCATCATTAAGGTGCTGACGACACAACAGTGGTAGGCCTGATCAACGATGAGACAGCCTATAGGGAGGAGGTCAGAGACCTGGCAGTGTGGTGCCAGGACAACAACCTCTCCCTCAACGGCAGCAAGACAAAGGAGATGATTGTGGACTACAGGAAAAGGAGGACTGAGCACGCCCCCATTCACATCGATGGGGCTGTCGTGGAGCGGGTCGAGAGTTTCAAGTTCCTTGGTGTCCACATCACCAACAAGCAATCCTGGTGCAAACACAGCAAGACAGTCGTGAAGAGGGCACGACAACGCCTTTTCCCCTTCAGGAGACTAAAAAGATTTGGCATGGGTCCCCAGATCCTCAAAAAGTTATACAGCTGCACCATCGAGAGCATCCTGACCGGTTGCATCACCGCCTGGTATGGCAACTGATAGGCATCCGACAGCAAGGCGATACAGAGGGTAGTGCATACAGCCCAGTACATCACTGGGGCCAAGCTTCCTGCCATCCAGGACCTGTAGTGCCTTCGGAAAGTATTCAGACCCCTTGACTTTTTCCACATTTTGTTAAGTTACAGCCTTATTATCAGTAATCTACACACAACACCCCATAACGACAAAGCGAAAACAGGTTTTTAGATTGATTGGACATGATTTGGAAAGACACACACACACACACCTGTCTTTATAAGGTCCCACAGTTGACAGTGCATGTCTGAGCAAAAACCAAGTCATGGAATTGTCAGTAGAGCCCCGAGACAGGATTGTGTCGAGGTACAGATCTGGGGAAGGGTACCAAATATTTCTGCAGCATTGAAGGTCCCCAAGAACACAGCGGACTCCATCATTCTTAAATTGAAGAAGTTTAGAACCACCAAGACTCTGCCTAGAGGCTGGCCGCCCGGCCAAACTGAGCAATCGGAGGAGAAGGGTCTTGGTCAGGGAGGTGACCAAGAACCCGATGGTCACTCTGACAGAGTTCTAGAGTTCCTCTGTAGAGATGGGAGAACCTTCCAGAAGGACAACCATCTCTGCAGAACTCCACCGATCAGGCCTTCATGGTAGAGTGGCCAGACGAGTGGCCAGACGGAAGCCACTCCTCAGTAAAAGGAACATGACAGTCCACTTAGAGTTTGCCAAAAGGCACCTAAAGACTCTCAGACCATGAGAAACAAGATTCTCTGGTCTGATGAAACCAAGATTGAACTCTTTGGCCTGAATGCCAAGCGTCACGTCTGGAGGAAACCTGGCACCATCCCCACGGTGAAGCATGGTGGCGGCAGCATCATGCTGTGGGGATGTTTTTCAGCTGCACAGACTGTGAGACTAGTCAGGATTGAGGGAGGAGATGGACGGAACAAAGTACAGAGAGATCCTTGATGAAAACCTGCTCCAGAGTGTTCAGGACCTCAAACTGGGGCGAAGGTTCACCTTCCAACAGGACAATGACCCTAAGCACACAGCCAAAACAATGCAGGAGTGACACATGTGACAAATACAATTGGATATGTATTGGGAAGTATATCCCACGTGGGTCATCACAATGATAATCACTGTGTGATTAGGTTAGTTCTGCAGTAACAGTCAATTGAATGGTGTTGAGATTAGGAAGGCGTTCATCATATTACCGAAATTTCTGTCTCTTAGAAACATCACTGAGCGGAAAATCTCTGTTAGCGCAGAAGTCAAATCTTGCTTAATTTTGTTAGTGGTGTGATTAACTTCTGGGTCTATACGTGCTAGAAATTGAGAGTTCAGTTTGTGAAGTCTCCACCCTTGCAGAAGGAAACTCAACCAAAGCTCCCTACTTCAGAACCCAGGCACCCGAAGCAGTTTAAAGTACCGCCTTTACCCAATCCTGATTCTTCCAAATAACCCGTGAAGAAAACCCAAAGAACGGAACTAATGCAGCTCGTTATTTCATGCATCCCATTCAGTCCTACACACATCCCATTCAGTCCTACACACATCCCATTCAGACCTAATAGATTCAGTCCTACACACATCCCATTCAGTCCTAACAGATTCAGTCCTACACACATCCCATTCAGTCCTACACACATCCCATTCAGTCCTAACAGATTCAGTCCTACACACATCCCATTCAGTCCTACACACATCCCATTCAGACCTACACACATCCCATTCAGTCCTACACACATCCCATTCAGTCCTAACAAATGCAGTCCTACACACTTCCCATTCAGTCCTACACACATCCCATTCAGTCCTAATAGATTCAGTCCTACACACATCCCATTCAGTCCTACACACATCCCATTCAGTCCTACACACATCCCATTCAGTCCTACACACATCCCATTCAGTCCTAACATATTCAGTCCTACACACATCCCATTCAGTCCTACACACATCCCATTCAGACCTACACACATCCCATTCAGTCCTAACAGATTCAGTTCTACACACATCCCATTCAGTCCTACACACATCCCATTCAGTCCTACACACATCCCATTCAGACCTACACACATCCCATTCAGTCCTAACAGATTCAGTCCTACACACATCCCATTCAGTCCTACACACATCCCATTCAGACCTACACACATCCCATTCAGTCCTACACACATCCCATTCAGTCCTAACAAATTCAGTCCTACACACATCCCATTCAGTCCTACACACATCCCATTCAGTCCTACACACATCCCATTCAGTCCTACACACATCCCATTCAGTCCTAATAGATTCAGTCCTACACACATCCCATTCAGTCCTACACACATCCCATTCAGTCCTAACAGATTCAGTCCTACACACATCCCATTCAGTCCTACACACACCCCATTCAGACCTACACACATCCCATTCAGTCCTAACAGATTCAGTTCTACACACATCCCATTCAGTCCTACACACATCCCATTCAGTCCTACACACATCCCATTCAGACCTACACACATCCCATTCAGTCCTAACAGATTCAGTCCTACACACATCCCATTCAGTCCTACACACATCCCATTCAGACCTACACACATCCCATTCAGTCCTACACACATCCCATTCAGTCCTAACAAATTCAGTCCTACACACATCCCATTCAGTCCTACACACATCCCATTCAGTCCTACACACATCCCATTCAGTCCTACACACATCCCATTCAGTCCTAATAGATTCAGTCCTACACACATCCCATTCAGTCCTACACACATCCCATTCAGTCCTAACAGATTCAGTTCTACACACATCCCATTCAGTCCTACACACATCCCATTCAGTCCTACACACATCCCATTCAGACCTAACAGATCCCATTCAGTCCTACACACATCCCATTCAGTCCTACACACATCCCATTCAGTCCTAATAGATTCAGACCTACACACATCCCATTCAGTCCTACACACATCCCATTCAGTCCTACACACATCCCATTCAGACCTACACACATCCCATTCAGACCTACACACATCCCATTCAGACCTACACACATCCCATTCAGTCCTACACACATCCCATTCAGTCCTACACACATCCCATTCAGTCCTACACACATCCCATTCAGACCTAACAGATTCAGTTCTACACACACCCCATTCAGTCCTACACACATCCCATTCACTCCCATTCAGTCCTACACACATCCCATTCAGACCTACACACATCCCATTCAGTCCTAATAGATTCAGACCTACACACATCCCATTCAGTCCTAATAGATTCAGACCTACACACATCCCATTCAGACCTAACAGATTCAGTTCTACACACATCCCATTCAGTCCTACACACATCCCATTCACATCCCATTCAGTCCTACACACATCCCATTCAGACCTACACACATCCCATTCAGTCCTACACACATCCCATTCAGTCCTAATAGATTCAGACCTAGACATCCCATTCAGACCTACACACATCCCATTCAGTCCTACACACATCCCATTCAGTCCTACACACATCCCATTCAGTCCTACACACATCCCATTCAGACCTAACAGATCCCATTCAGTCCTACACACATCCCATTCAGTTCTACACACATCCCATTCAGTCCTACACACATCCCATTCACATCCCATTCAGTCCTACACACATCCCATTCAGACCTACACACATCCCATTCAGTCCTACACACATCCCATTCAGACCTACACACATCCCATTCAGACCTACACACATCCCATTCACATCCCATTCAGTCCTACACACGTCCCATTCAGTCCTACACACATCCCATTCAGTCCTAACAGATTCAGTTCTACACACATCCCATTCAGACCTACACACATCCCATTCAGTCCTAATAGATTGAGTCCTACACACATCCCATTCAGTCCTAGACACATCCCATTCAGTCCTACACACATCCCATTCAGACCTACACACATCCCATTCAGTCCTACACACATCCCATTCAGTCCTAACAGATTCAGTCCTACACACATCCCATTCAGTCCTACACACATCCCATTCAGACCTACACACATCCCATACAGACCTACACACATCCCATTCAGTCCTACACACATCCCATTCAGACCTACACACATCCCATTCAGTCCTACACACATCCCATTCAGTCCTACACACATCCCATTCAGTCCTACACACATCCCATTCAGACCTAACAGATTCAGTTCTACACGCCCATACAATATTACTGAGCGGACAATCACCACAAGGGTATCATCTCAGGCCTTGGCTCGCTACTGCGCCCAGCCCAGGAGAGAAGGAGGGAATTTCCTGAAGGGAAAACAGTATTTTCCATCCATCCACAGGCCTGTCTTAGCAACAACCCCAGCCAGCACAGCAACAGCACCTCTAGAGAGACGTTTGAGGGCTGAGACATATGAAGTTTAATGTATATATATATATACGCACAATACACAAACCAACACAACTGCATGTTCCAAATGAAACCCTATTCTCTATTGTACCTGGTCCAAAGTAGTGCACTATAAAGGGAATAGGGTGTCATAGGGATCTGGTCTAAAGTAGTGCACTATAAAGGGAATAGGGTTCCATAGGGCTCTGGTCCAAAGTAGTGCACTATAAAGGGAATAGGGTGCCATAGGGCTCTGGTCTAAAGTAGTGCACTATATAGGAAATAGGGTGCCATAGGGCTCTGGTCCAAAGTAGTGCACTATATAAGGAATAGGGTGCCATAGGGCTCTGGTCTAAAGTAGTGCACTATATAGGGAATAGGGTGCCATAGGGCTCTGGTCCAAAGTACTGCACTATATAGGGAATAGGGTGCCATAGGGCTCTGGTCCAAAGTAGTGCACTATATAAGGAATAGGGTGCCATAGGGCTCTGGTCTAAAGTAGTGCACTATATAGGGAATAGGGTGCCATAGGGCTCTGGTCCAAAGTACTGCACTATATAGGGAATAGGGTGCCATAGGGCTCTGGTCCAAAGTAGTGCACTATATAGGGAATAGGGTGCCATAGGGCTCTGGTCAAAAGTAGTGCACTATAAAGGGAATAGGGTGTCATAAGGCTCCGGTCTAAAGTAGTGCACTATATAGGGAATAGGGTGCCATATGGGCTCTGGTCTAAAGTAGTGCACTATATAGGGAATAGGGTGCCATAGGGCTCTGGTCCAAAGTAGTGCACTATATAAGGAATAGGGTGCCATAGGGCTCTGGTCTAAAGTAGTGCACTATATAGGGAATAGGGTGCCATAGGGCTCTGGTCCAAAGTACTGCACTATATAGGGAATAGGGTGCCATAGGGCTCTGGTCCAAAGTAGTGCACTATATAGGGAATAGGGTGCCATAGGGCTCTGGTCAAAAGTAGTGCACTATAAAGGGAATAGGGTGTCATAAGGCTCCGGTCTAAAGTAGTGCACTATAAAAGGGAATAGGGTGCCATAGGGCTCTGGTCTAAAGTAGTGCACTATATAGGGAATAGGGTGCCATTTTGAAAGGTATCTATAGATAGATGCCTATAGATTCCCTCACCTATGCCCTACCACAGTACCACTGCAGAGTCCAGGGCCCGGTTTCCCCCCCCCACCACAAAAAAAATAAAGTCTAAATTCATGGTTAGAAGAAATGTTTAAAAAAAGAGGCTTCTGGGAAACCGGGCCCTAGATGGGAAGGGCGCCACAGAACTTCAGATTCCTCACTGATGACGAGCGCCTGTAAGCTTTGTCCCCTCTGCCTCAAACGTCTCTGTGCCAAGCTGTTCAGAGCTTTATGGTCCTACCTAATAAATAGATTTAAAAATCTCTCTGATACAGAGCTCTATAAACTTATCCAGTGGAGGCAGTAAGGTTTGAAATGAAAGGTCAAGCACACCCCAGATGAAAGGTCAAGCACACCCCAGATGTATCTACATAAATGTACGTTTCCTATGCCCATGTAGGCAGTAAGGTTTGCTTCTAACCAGTGGTGGAAAAACGACCCAATCGTCATACTTGAGTAAAAGTAAAGATCCCTTAATAGAGAATGACTCAAGTTGAAAGTCACCCAGTAAAATACAACCTGAGAAAAAGACTAAAAGTATTTGGTTTTAAAATATAGGTATCAAAAGTCAAATGTATAAATCATTTCAAATTCCTTATATTAAGCAAACCAGACAGCACAATTTTCTTAATTGATGGATAGCCAGGGACACACGCCAACACTCAGACATAATTAACAAACTAAACTCCTCCAGATCAGAGGCAGTAGGGATGACCAGGGATGTGTCTCTGTTTAGTGAGTCCTCCAGATCAGAGGCAGTAGGGATGACCAGGGATGTTCTCTGTTTAGTGAGTCCTCCAGATCAGAGGCAGTAGGGATGACCAGGGATGTTCTCTGTTTAGTGAGTCCTCCAGATCAGAGGCAGTAGGGATGACCAGGGATGTTCTCTGTTTAGTGAGTCCTCCAGATCAGAGGCAGTAGGGATGACCAGGGATGTTCTCTGTTTAGTGAGTCCTCCAGATCAGAGGCAGTAGGGATGACCAGGGATGTTCTCTGTTTAGTGAGTCCTCCAGATCAGAGGCAGTAGGGATGACCAGGGATGTTCTCTGTTTAGTGAGTCCTCCAGATCAGAGGCAGTAGGGATGACCAGGGATGTTCTCTGTTTAGTGAGTCCTCCAGATCAGAGGCAGTAGGGATGACCAGGGATGTTCTCTGTTTAGTGAGTCCTCCAGATCAGAGGCAGTAGGGATGACCAGGGATGTTCTCTGTTTAGTGAGTCCTCCAGATCAGAGGCAGTAGGGACGACCAGGGATGTTCTCTGTTTAGTGAGTCCTCCAGATCAGAGGCAGTAGGGACGACCAGGGATGTTCTCTGTTTAGTGAGTCCTCCAGATCAGAGGCAGTAGGGATGACCAGGGATGTTCTCTGTTTAGTGAGTCCTCCAGATCAGAGGCAGTAGGGACGACCAGGGATGTTCTCTGTTTAGTGAGTCCTCCAGATCAGAGGCAGTAGGGATGACCAGGGATGTTCTCTGTTTAGTGAGTCCTCCAGATCAGAGGCAGTAGGGACGACCAGGGATGTTCTCTGTTTAGTGAGTCCTCCAGATCAGAGGCAGTAGGGATGACCAGGGATGTTCTCTGTTTAGTGAGTCCTCCAGATCAGAGGCAGTAGGGATGACCAGGGATGTTCTCTGTTTAGTGAGTCCTCCAGATCAGAGGCAGTAGGGATGACCAGGGATGTTCTCTGTTTAGTGAGTCCTCCAGATCAGAGGCAGTAGGGATGACCAGGGATGTTCTCTGTTTAGTGAGTCCTCCAGATCAGAGGCAGTAGGGATGACCAGGGATGTTCTCTGTTTAGTGAGTCCTCCAGATCAGAGGCAGTAGGGATGACCAGGGATGTTCTCTGTTTAGTGAGTCCTCCAGATCAGAGGCAGTAGGGATGACCAGGGATGTTCTCTGTTTAGTGAGTCCTCCAGATCAGAGGCAGTAGGGATGACCAGGGATGTTCTCTGTTTAGTGAGTCCTCCAGATCAGAGGCAGTAGGGATGACCAGGGATGTGTCTCTGTTTAGTGAGTCCTCCAGATCAGAGGCAGTAGGGATGACCAGGGATGTTCTCTGTTTAGTGAGTCCTCCAGATCAGAGGCAGTAGGGATGACCAGGGATGTTCTCTGTTTAGTGAGTCCTCCAGATCAGAGGCAGTAGGGATGACCAGGGATGTTCTCTGTTTAGTGAGTCCTCCAGATCAGAGGCAGTAGGGATGACCAGGGATGTTCTCTGTTTAGTGAGTCCTCCAGATCAGAGGCAGTAGGGATGACCAGGGATGTGTCTCTGTTTAGTGAGTCCTCCAGATCAGAGGCAGTAGGGATGGACCAGGGATGTTCTCTGTTTAGTGAGTCCTCCAGATCAGAGGCAGTAGGGAGGACCAGGGATGTTCTCTGTTTAGTGAGTCCTCCAGATCAGAGGCAGTAGGGACGACCAGGGATGTTCTCTGTTTAGTGAGTCCTCCAGATCAGAGGCAGTAGGGATGACCAGGGATGTTCTCTGTTTAGTGAGTCCTCCAGATCAGAGGCAGTAGGGATGACCAGGGATGTTCTCTGTTTAGTGAGTCCTCCAGATCAGAGGCAGTAGGGATGACCAGGGATGTTCTCTGTTTAGTGAGTCCTCCAGATCAGAGGCAGTAGGGATGACCAGGGATGTTCTCTGTTTAGTGAGTCCTCCAGATCAGAGGCAGTAGGGATGACCAGGGATGTTCTCTGTTTAGTGAGTCCTCCAGATCAGAGGCAGTAGGGATGACCAGGGATGTTCTCTGTTTAGTGAGTCCTCCAGATCAGAGGCAGTAGGGATGACCAGGGATGTTCTCTGTTTAGTGAGTCCTCCAGATCAGAGGCAGTAGGGATGACCAGGGATGTTCTCTGTTTAGTGAGTCCTCCAGATCAGAGGCAGTAGGGATGACCAGGGATGTTCTCTGTTTAGTGAGTCCTCCAGATCAGAGGCAGTAGGGATGACCAGGGATGTTCTCTGTTTAGTGAGTCCTCCAGATCAGAGGCAGTAGGGATGACCAGGGATGTTCTCTGTTTAGTGAGTCCTCCAGATCAGAGGCAGTAGGGATGACCAGGGATGTTCTCTGTTTAGTGAGTCCTCCAGATCAGAGGCAGTAGGGACGACCAGGGATGTTCTCTGTTTAGTGAGTCCTCCAGATCAGAGGCAGTAGGGATGACCAGGGATGTTCTCTGTTTAGTGAGTCCTCCAGATCAGAGGCAGTAGGGATGACCAGGGATGTTCTCTGTTTAGTGAGTCCTCCAGATCAGAGGCAGTAGGGATGACCAGGGATGTTCTCTGTTTAGTGAGTCCTCCAGATCAGAGGCAGTAGGGATGACCAGGGATGTTCTCTGTTTAGTGAGTCCTCCAGATCAGAGGCAGTAGGGATGACCAGGGATGTTCTCTGTTTAGTGAGTCCTCCAGATCAGAGGCAGTAGGGATGACCAGGGATGTTCTCTGTTTAGTGAGTCTTCCAGATCAGAGGCAGTAGGGATGACCAGGGATGTTCTCTGTTTAGTGAGTCCTCCAGATCAGAGGCAGTAGGGATGACCAGGGATGTTCTCTGTTTAGTGAGTCCTCCAGATCAGAGGCAGTAGGGATGACCAGGGATGTTCTCTGTTTAGTGAGTCCTCCAGATCAGAGGCAGTAGGGATGACCAGGGATGTTCTCTGTTTAGTGAGTCCTCCAGATCAGAGGCAGTAGGGATGACCAGGGATGTTCTCTGTTTAGTGAGTCCTCCAGATCAGAGGCAGTAGGGATGACCAGGGATGTTCTCTGTTTAGTGAGTCCTCCAGATCAGAGGCAGTAGGGATGACCAGGGATGTTCTCTGTTTAGTGAGTCCTCCAGATCAGAGGCAGTAGGGATGACCAGGGATGTTCTCTGTTTAGTGAGTCCTCCAGATCAGAGGCAGTAGGGATGACCAGGGATGTTCTCTGTTTAGTGAGTCCTCCAGATCAGAGGCAGTAGGGATGACCAGGGATGTTCTCTGTTTAGTGAGTCCTCCAGATCAGAGGCAGTAGGGATGACCAGGGATGTTCTCTGTTTAGTGAGTCCTCCAGATCAGAGGCAGTAGAGATGACCAGGGATGTTCTCTGTTTAGTGAGTCCTCCAGATCAGAGGCAGTAGGGATGACCAGGGATGTTCTCTGTTTAGTGAGTCCTCCAGATCAGAGGCAGTAGGGATGACCAGAGATGTTCTCTTGATTAGTGTGTGAATTGGACCAATTTCCTGTCCTGCTAAACATTCAAAATGTAACGAGTACTTTTGGGTATCAGGAAAAACGCATGGAGTAAAAAAATACATTATTTTAATTAGGAATGTAGTGAAGTAAAAGTTGTCAAAATTATAAATAGTAAAGTACAGACACCCCAAAAACTACTTCAGTAGTACTTCGAAGTATTTTTACACCACTGGGCCTACCTAATAGAGATATAGACCTCTCTGATACAGAACTGTACCTAATAGAGATATAAACCTCTCTGATACAGAACTGTACCTAATAGAGATATAAACCTCTCTGATACAGAACTGTACCTAATAGAGATATAAACCTCTCTGATACAGAACTGTACCTAATAGAGATATAAACCTCTCTGATACAGAACTGTACCTAATAGAGATATAAACCTCTCTGATACAGAACTGTACCTAATAGAGATATAAACCTCTCTGATACAGAACTGTACCTAATAGAGATATAAACCTCTCTGATACAGAACTGTACCTAATAGAGATATAAACCTCTCTGATACAGAACTGTACCTAATAGAGATATAAACCTCTCTGATACAGAACTGTACCTAATAGAGATATAAACCTCTCTGATACAGAACTGTACCTAATAGAGATATAAACCTCTCTGATACAGAACTGTACCTAATAGAGATATAGACCTCTCTGATACAGAACTGTACCTAATAGAGATATAAACCTCTCTGATACAGAACTGTACCTAATAGAGATATAAACCTCTCTGATACAGAACTGTACCTAATAGAGATATAAACCTCTCTGATACAGAACTGTACCTAATAGAGATATAAACCTCTCTGATACAGAACTGTACCTAATAGAGATATAAACCTCTCTGATACAGAACTGTACCTAATAGAGATATAAACCTCTCCGATACAGAACTGTACCTAATAGAGATATAAACCTCTCCGATACAGAACTGTACCTAATAGAGATATAAACCTCTCTGATACAGAACTGTACCTAATAGAGATATAAACCTCTCTGATACAGAACTGTACCTAATAGAGATATAAACCTCTCTGATACAGAACTGTACCTAATAGAGATATAAACCTCTCTGATACAGAACTGTACCTAATAGAGATATAAACCTCTCTGATACAGAACTGTACCTAATAGAGATATAAACCTCTCTGATACAGAACTGTACCTAATAGAGATATAGACCTCTCTGATACAGAACTGTACCTAATAGAGATATAAACCTCTCTGATACAGAACTGTACCTAATAGAGATATAAACCTCTCTGATACAGAACTGTACCTAATAGAGATATAAACCTCTCTGATACAGAACTGTACCTAATAGAGATATAAACCTCTCTGATACAGAACTGTACCTAATAGAGATATAAACCTCTCTGATACAGAACTGTACCTAATAGAGATATAAACCTCTCTGATACAGAACTGTACCTAATAGAGATATAAACCTCTCTGATACAGAACTGTACCTAATAGAGATATAAACCTCTCTGATACTGTAAAGTAAAATATACAACACATTTTCCAATACACACAAAAAGCTTATTTCTCTCAAATGTTGTTTACATCCCCTGTTAGTGAGCATTTCTCCTTTGCCAAGATAATCCATCCACCTGACAGGTGTGGCATATCAAGAAGCTGATTAAACAGCAGGATCATTACACAGGTGCACCTTGTGCTGGGGGGGGGGGGGACAATAAAATGCCACTCTAAAATGTGCAGTTTTGTCACACAACACAATGGCCACAGATGTTTCAAGTTGAGGGAGAGTGCAATTGGCATGCTGACTGTAGGGAATGTCCACCAGATCTGTTGCCAGATAATTTAATGTTACTTTCTCTACCATAAACCGCCTTCAACATAATTCTTGAGAATTTGACAGTACGTCCAATCGGCCTCAGAACCGCAGACCACGTGTCGCCACGCCAGCACAGGACGTCCACATCCTGCGGGATCGTCTGAGACCAGCCCCCCCTTTACAGCTGATGAAACTGACGAGTATTTCTGTCTGTAATAAAGCCCTTTTTGTGGGGAAAAACCTCATTCTGATTGGGTGGGCCTGACTCCCAAATGGGTGGGCCATAATTTTTTAACTAGGGCAAGTCAGTTAAGAACAAATTCTTATTTACAATGACGGTCTACCCCGGGCAAAACCCAGACGATGCTGGGCCAAATTGTGCGCCGCCCTATGCGAATCCCAATCACGGCCGGATGTGATACGGCCTGGATTCGAACCAGGGACTGTAGTGATGCCTCTTGCACTGAGATGCTGCGCCTTAGACCGCTGTATTTTATGGTGCTAATAAATGTATTTATACACCTCTCTGATAAAGAGCTTTATGGTCCTGGCTAATAAATAGATTTATAGGCCTCTCTGATAGACATAAAGCTGGCTGGCACTGGCTGGCACTGGCTGGCTGGCACTGGCTGGCAGAGACACTGGCTGGCAGAGATACTGGCTGGCTGGCTGGCACTGGCTGGCAGAGACACTGGCTGGCAGAGATACTGGCTGGCTGGCTGGCACTGGCTGGCAGAGACACTGGCTGGCAGAGACACTGGCTGGCAGAGACACTGGCTGGCAGAGACACTGGCTAACAGAGACACTGGCTAACAGAGACACTGGCTAACAGAGACACTGGCTAACAGAGACACTGGCTGGCAGAGACACTGGCTGGCAGAGATACTGGCTGGCTAACAGAGGCACTGGCTAACAGAGACACTGGCTGACAGAGACACTGGCTGACAGAGACACTGGCTGACAGAGATACTGGCTGACAGAGACACTGGCTGGCTGGCACTGGCTAACAGAGACACTGGCTAACAGAGACACTGGCTAACAGAGACACTGGCTGACAGAGACACTGGCTGACAGAGATACTGGCTGACAGAGATACTGGCTGACAGAGATACTGGCTGGCTGGCACTGGCTAACAGAGACACTGGCTAACAGAGACACTGGCTAACAGAGACACTGGCTAACAGAGACACTGGCTAACAGAGATACTGGCTGACAGAGATACTGGCTGACAGAGACACTGGCTGGCTGGCACTGGCTAACAGAGACACTGGCTAACAGAGACACTGGCTAACAGAGACACTGGCTGACAGAGACACTGGCTAACAGAGACACTGGCTAACAGAGACACTGGCTAACAGAGACACTGGCTAACAGAGACACTGGCTAACAGAGACACTGGCTAACAGAGACACTGGCTGGCTGGCACTGGCTAACAGAGACACTGGCTAACAGAGACACTGGCTAACAGAGACACTGGCTAACAGAGATACTGGCTGACAGAGATACTGGCTGACAGAGACACTGGCTGGCTGGCACTGGCTAACAGAGACACTGGCTAACAGAGACACTGGCTGGCTGGCACTGGCTAACAGAGACACTGGCTAACAGAGACACTGGCTGACAGAGATACTGGCTGACAGAGACACTGGCTGGCTGGCACTGGCTAACAGAGACACTGGCTAACAGAGACACTGGCTGGCTGGCACTGGCTAACAGAGACACTGGCTAACAGAGACACTGGCTAACAGAGACACTGGCTAACAGAGACACTGGCTAACAGAGACACTGGCTGACAGAGACACTGGCTGACAGAGATACTGGCTGACAGAGACACTGGCTGGCTGGCACTGGCTAACAGAGACACTGGCTAACAGAGACACTGGCTAACAGAGACACTGGCTAACAGAGACACTGGCTGACAGAGACACTGGCTGGCTGGCACTGGCTAACAGAGACACTGGCTAACAGAGACACTGGCTAACAGAGACACTGGCTAACAGAGACACTGGCTGACAGAGACACCGGCTGACAGAGACACTGGCTAACAGAGACACTGGCTAACAGAGACACTGGCTGGCTGGCACTGGCTAACAGAGACACTGGCTAACAGAGACACTGGCTAACAGAGACACTGGCTAACAGAGACACTGGCTGGCTGGCACTGGCTAACAGAGACACTGGCTAACAGAGACACTGGCTAACAGAGACACTGGCTGACAGAGATACTGGCTGACAGAGATACTGGCTGACAGAGACACTGGCTGACAGAGACACTGGCTAACAGAGACACTGGCTAACAGAGACACTGGCTGGCTGGCACTGGCTAACGGAGACACTGGCTAACAGAGACACTGGCTGACAGAGATACTGGCTGACAGAGATACTGGCTGACAGAGACACTGGCTGGCTGGCACTGGCTAACAGAGACACTGGCTAACAGAGACACTGGCTGGCTGGCACTGGCTAACAGAGACACTGGCTGGCAGAGACACTGGCTAACAGAGACACTGGCTAACAGAGACACTGGCTAACAGAGACACTGGCTAACAGAGACACTGGCTAACAGAGATACTGGCTAACAGAGATACTGGCTGACAGAGACACTGGCTAACAGAGATACTGGCTGACAGAGATACTGGCTGACAGAGACACTGGCTGGCTGGCACTGGCTAACAGAGACACTGGCTAACAGAGACACTGGCTGGCTGGCACTGGCTAACAGAGACACTGGCTAACAGAGACACTGGCTGACAGAGATACTGGCTGACAGAGACACTGGCTGGCTGGCACTGGCTAACAGAGACACTGGCTAACAGAGACACTGGCTGGCTGGCACTGGCTAACAGAGACACTGGCTGGCAGAGACACTGGCTAACAGAGACACTGGCTAACAGAGACACTGGCTGACAGAGACACTGGCTGACAGAGACACTGGCTGACAGAGACACTGGCTGACAGAGACACTGGCTGGCTGGCACTGGCTAACAGAGACACTGGCTAACAGAGATACTGGCTGACAGAGACACTGGCTGGCTGGCACTGGCTAACAGAGACACTGGCTAACAGAGACACTGGCTAACAGAGACACTGGCTAACAGAGACACTGGCTAACAGAGACACTGGCTGGCTGGCACTGGCTAACAGAGACACTGGCTAACAGAGACACTGGCTAACAGAGACACTGGCTAACAGAGACACTGGCTAACAGAGACACTGGCTGGCTGGCACTGGCTAACAGAGACACTGGCTAACAGAGACACTGGCTAACAGAGACACTGGCTGACAGAGATACTGGCTGACAGAGATACTGGCTGACAGAGACACTGGCTGGCTGGCACTGGCTAACAGAGACACTGGCTAACAGAGACACTGGCTGGCTGGCACTGGCTAACAGAGACACTGGCTGACAGAGATACTGGCTGACAGAGACACTGGCTGGCTGGCACTGGCTAACAGAGACACTGGCTAACAGAGACACTGGCTAACAGAGACACTGGCTGGCTGGCACTGGCTAACAGAGACACTGGCTGGCAGAGACACTGGCTAACAGAGACACTGGCTGACAGAGACACTGGCTGACAGAGACACTGGCTGACAGAGACACTGGCTGACAGAGACACTGGCTAACAGAGACACTGGCTAACAGAGACACTGGCTAACAGAGACACTGGCTAACAGAGACACTGGCTAACAGAGACACTGGCTAACAGAGACACTGGCTAACAGAGATACTGGCTGACAGAGACACTGGCTGACAGAGACACTGGCTGACAGAGACACTGGCTAACAGAGACACTGGCTAACAGAGACACTGGCTAACAGAGACACTGGCTAACAGAGACACTGGCTAACAGAGACACTGCAGAGGTTCATCACTGCATCCAACAGGAAGTAAAATCCAGCACAGCTGAGCCAGTAGATGACCATGGAACGGGCCTACTCTCTGGTCTAATGTAAAGGGCGGAAGCAGGGATTATGCAGAACGGATACAAATTGTAATACCGTGGCATATTTTGGACTACCTCATGTTAAACAAGGTTGGAATGTTACCATTTCAACATGTCAAATTAATTCATTTAGTTTGACAATAAACAGAAGAAATAATTTAATTCACATTGTGGCTGTATTAGAATGTATAATTGCATTGGGGGTATAGTTATAATGTACATCCTTACTTATGGCTATTGTACACATTAAACAGGGTATTAAATCTACTCAGTACAGTTATTTCACCTTTAAAATTGTACAAAGATTATTTAGACAAAACATTTAGATATATATCGTGAATCGCATATGAATTTGAAAAAAATATATATATATATAATAATAATAATAAATCGAGATTATATTTTTAGTCCATATCGCACAGGCCAAGAATAGGCTGCTTTTCTGTGGCATCAAACATTAACCAGCAGTGCTGTGATGAGACAGTTTGGAAATGACAGGGTGTGAAATCAACCCAGATGTAAGGCTGGCAGGAGCCTCTATATATATATATATATATATCCATGATTCACCAGCCTTCATCATGTGTAGGCCCTAACTCAGCATTTACATCTTACCCCTACCGGGGGTTACCTTACACCCCGGAAATACTGTCCACAGGCCGGAAAACATCCACCACTTTCCTCTGTGTTTTGTCCTTCTTCTGACATACACAGCATTATTCCATAGATCAGATCAGAGCAGTAAAACATTAGTCTCTGTACAGGACTACACCAACACAACACACCCATTTCTCCTGGTACCGTCTGATCCAGATGCAACTGTACTCTATGAAATGCATGAACGTTGTAGTCTAATGCATTTTCGGCCTGGTGATAAACGTCTTGTTTTTCTAGCATTTTTTTTGTTGTTGTTGCTTTGCCTTGGCCATTTTTTTTCCTGTTTCCAAAACGTGTGTATATTTCACCGCTGTAGAAATGTAGGCTAATCACGGTAGCCTGCTGTAGCTCCATGTCAGCGGATAGGCTAATGAGCAATCCGTTACAATACACTACAATTCAACATTACATCGATTTAACACGAGAGTCCCCTGATTTCCAAACTAACGGAATTATAAACAACGTTTTGCAAATGCTAAAAATATATATATATATATATATATAGCTGGTAAATCAAAGTGGCTTTCAGGAGAGATAGAATGAAAGCGGCTACTTACGGTCACAAATCCACAAGGTTTTCCTCTGTATCCAACAAACTGCTACAGTTGATCGGCACATGCAATATTGTGATTTTCAGTTGTTGTCCGTGTTCATTGAACGGTTTTCACCGGTGTTACCGACTTCATAGCTTCGTAATATAACTATGACACCGATTCCTTCCAGCTCCATTCTGTGAAAAGCAGCCAGGAGCGCGCCGCAGATGGGAGGCGCGTTCCCGAATTCCTGTTTCCTGTCCAGAGGAGACCAAGCCTGCAATCCCTCCCTTAGTGCTGCTGCAATCCCTCAGTGCTGCAATCCCTCAGTGCTGCAATCCCTCCCTTAGTGCTGCTGCAATCCCTCAGTGCTGCAATCCCTCCCTTAGTGCTGCAATCCCTCAGTGCTGCAATCCCTCAGTGCTGCAATCCCTCAGTGCTGCAATCCCTCAGTGCTGCTGCAATCCCTCAATGCTGCTACAATCCCTCAGTGCTGCAATCCCTCAGTGCTGCAATCCCTCAGTGCTGCAATCCCTCAGTGCTGCTGCAATCCCTCAGTGCTGCTGCAATCCCTCAGTGCTGCTGCAATCCCTCAGTGCTGCTACAATCCCTCAGTGCTGCTGCAATCCCTCAGTGCTGCTGCAATCCCTCAGTGCTGCAATCCCTCAATGCTGCTACAATCCCTCAGTGCTGCTGCAATCCCTCAGTGCTGCTGCAATCCCTCAGTGCTGCTGCAATCCCTCAGTGCTGCTGCAATCCCTCAATGCTGCTACAATTCCTCAGTGCTGCTACAATCCCTCAGTGCTACAATCCCTCAATGCTGCTACAATCCCTCAGTGCTGCTACAATCCCTCAGTGCTACAATCCCTCAATGCTGCTACAATCCCTCAGTGCTGCAATCCCTCAGTGCTACAATCCCTCAGTGCTGCTACAATCCCTCAATGCTGCTACAATCCCTCAGTGCTGCAATCCCTCAGTGCTACAATCCCTCAGTGCTGCTCCAATCCCTCAGTGCTGCTCCAATCCCTCAATGCTGCAATCCCTCAGTGCTGCTACAATCCCTCAGTGCTGCTCCAATCCCTCAGTGCTGCTCCAATCCCTCAGTGCTGCTCCAATCCCTCAGTGCTGCTCCAATCCCTCAGTGCTGCTCCAATCCCTTCAGACAGGGGTTTCTTACCTGCATATGCCTGTATTGTACAGACAGGTCTCACTCAGGATTATCTATGTCTGGGAATGGGGAAATACTCCTAATATGGTCGATAATATTTCCACTAAAGAAATATAATCTATTGGTGGTTCCTCTTCAAAGTCCTGTAATGTGAGACTGGTGAGTATGTATACAGAGACTGTTAAACATGGCCTCTTAGACGCTGATCTTGGGTCAGTTTAGCATTTTCCCCACTAATAGTTAAAGATAGGAAATGGGGGGGGGGATGGCAAGCTGATCCTAGATCTGTGACTAGGAGAAACTTCATCCTGGAGCAAGAAGGGGGTCACAGTGTGTGGGGGGTCACAGTGTGTGGGGGGTTACAGTGGGGGGTCACAGTGTGGGGGGTCACAGTGTGTGGGGGGTCACAGTGTGGGGGGTTACAGTGTGGGGGGGTCACAGTGTGGGGGGGGTTACAGTGTGGGGGGGGTCACAGTGTGGGGGGGTTACAGTGGGGGGGTCACAGTGTGGGGGGTTACAGTGTGGGGGGGGTCACAGTGTGGGGGGTCACAGTGTGGGGGGGGTTACAGTGGGGGGGGTCACAGTGTGGGGGGGTTACAGTGTGGGGGGGTCACAGTGTGGGGGTTACAGTGTGGGGGGTTACAGTGTGGGGGGTCACAGTGGGGGGTCACAGTGTGGGGGGTCACAGTGTGGGGGGGTCACAGTGTGGGGGGTTACAGTGGGGGGTCACAGTGTGGGGGGTTACAGTGGGGGGTCGCAGTGTGGGGGGTTACAGTGTGGGGGGTCACAGTGTGGGGGTTACAGTGTGGGGGGTCACAGTGTGGGGGGTCACAGTGTGGGGGGTCACAGTGGGGGGTCACAGTGTGGGGGGTCACAATGTGGGGGGTCACAGTGTGGGGGGTTACAGTGTGGGGGGTCACAGTGTGGGGGGTTACAGTGTGGGGGGTTACAGTGTGGGGGGGTCACAGTGTGTGGGGGGTCACAGTGTGGGGGGGTACAGTGGGGGGTCACAGTGTGGGGGGTCACAGTGTGGGGGGTTACAGTGTGGGGGGGTCACAGTGTGTGGGGGGTCACAGTGTGGGGGGGTACAGTGGGGGGTCACAGTGTGGGGGGGTCACAGTGTGGGGGGGTCACAGTGTGGGGGGTCACAGTGTGGGGGGTCACAGTGTGGGGGGTCACAGTGTGGGGGGGTCACAGTGTGGGGGGGTCACAGTGTGGGGGTGGTCACAGTGTGGGGGGGTCACAGTGTGGGGGGTCACAGTGTGGGGGGGTCACAGTGTGTGGGGGGGTACAGTGTGGGGGTCACAGTGTGGGGGGTCACAGTGTGTGGGGGGTCACAGTGTGGGGGGGTCACAGTGTGGGGGGGTCACAGTGTGGGGGGGTCACAGTGTGGGGGGGTCACAGTGTGGAGGGGGGTCACAGTGTGGGGGGGGGTCACAGTGTGGAGGGGGGTCACAGTGTGGGGGGGGGGGTCACAGTGATTGTTCCTCCAAGCCTGAAGACTAACCACATAAAACAGGTCAAGGTAAATTATTAATCTGAGCACTGGGCCTGAGCTCAGACCACTGGATAGTATTTTATTCATTTATTTTACCGTTATTTTACCGTTATTTTACCAGGTAAGTTGACTGAGAACACGTTCTCATTTACAGCAACGACCTGGGGAATAGTTACAGGGGAGAGGAGGAGGGGGATGAATGAGCCCAATTGTAAGTATATCTAGCTAGCACAGGAGGCTGCTGAGGGGAGGACGACTCACGATAACGGCTGGAACGGAGCGAATGTGTTTTATGTATTATATTTTTTATATTATTATTATTTTTTGTTGTTGTATTTTCTCTCCTTTTTCGATCTTGTCTCATCGCTGCAACTCCCCAACGAGCTCGGGAGAGTCGAAGGTCAAAATCATGTGTCCTCCAAAAACATGACCCGCCGAACCGCGCTCCTTAACACCCGCCAGCTTAACCCGGAAGCCATCCGCACCGATGTGGCGGAGGAAACACCGTTCAACTGAGCACCGACACTGGGCCAAACCCTCCCCTAAACCGGACGACACTGGGCCAAACCCTCCCCTAAACCGGACGACACCGGGCCAAACCCTCCCCTAACCCGGACGACACCGGGCCAAACCCTCCCCTAAACCGGACGACACTGGGCCAAACCCTCCCCTAACCCGGACGACACTGGACCAATTGTTTGCCGCCCCTATGGGACTCCCGATCATGGCCAGTTGTGATACAGCCCGGGATCAAACCCGGGTCTGTAGTGACGCCTCTAGCACTACGATGCAGTGCCTTAGACCGCCACTCGCCACTCGAAAGGCCTTGTTTAATATACACTGCTCAAAAAAATAAAGGGAACACTTAAACAACACAATGTAACTCCAAGTCAATCACACTTCTGTGAAATCAAACTGTCCACTTAGGAAGCAACACTGATTGACAATAAATTTCACATGCTGTTGTGCAAATGGAATAGACAACAGGTGGAAATTATAGGCAATTAGCAAGACACCCCCAATAAAGGAGTGGTTCTGCGGTGGGGACCACAGACCACTTCTCAGTTCCTATGCTTCCTGGCTGATGTTTTGGTCACTTTTGAATGCTGGCGGTGCTTTCACTCTAGTGGTAGCATGAGACGGAGTCTACAATCCACACAAGTGGCTCAGGTAGTGCAGCTCATCCAGGATGGCACATCAATGCGAGCTGTGGCAAGAAGGTTTGCTGTGTCTGTCAGCGTAGTGTCCAGAGCATGGAGGCGCTACCAGGAGACAGGCCAGTACATCAGGAGACGTGGAGGAGGTCGTAGGAGGGCAACAACCCAGCAGCAGGACCGCTACCTCCGCCTTTGTGCAAGGAGGAGCACTGCCAGAGCCCTGCAAAATGACCTCCAGCAGGCCACAAATGTGCATGTGTCTGCTCAAACGGTCAGAAACAGACTCCATGAGGGTGGTATGAGGGCCCGACGTCCACAGGTGGGGGTTGTGCTTACAGCCCAACACCGTGCAGGACGTTTGGCATTTGCCAGAGAACACCAAGATTGGCAAATTCGCCACTGGCGCCCTGTGCTCTTCACAGATGAAAGCAGGTTCACACTGAGCACGTGACAGACATGACAGAGTCTGGAGATGCCGTGGAGAACGTTCTGCTGCCTGCAACATCCTCCAGCATGACTGGTTTGGCGGTGGGTCAGTCATGGTGTGGGGTGGCATTTCTTTGGGGTGCCGCACAGCCCTCCATGTGCTCGCCAGAGGTAGCCTGACTGCCATTAGGTACCGAGATGAGATCCTCAGACCCCTTGTGAGACCATATGCTGGTGCGGTTGGCCCTGGGTTCCTCCTAATGCAAGACAATGCTAGACCTCATGTGGCTGGAGTGTGTCAGCAGTTCCTGCAAGAGGAAGGCATTGATGCTATGGACTGGCCCGCCCGTTCCCCAGGAGTTGGCGGATGCTTTAGTCCAGGTCTGGGAGGAGATCCCTCAGGAGACCATCCGTCACCTCATCAGGAGCATGCCCAGGCGTTGTAGGGAGGTCATACAGGCACGTGGAGGCCACACACACTACTGAGCCTCATTTTGACTTGTTTTAATAAGGACATTACATCAAAGTTGGATCAGCCTGTAGTGTGGTTTTCCACTTTAATTTTGAGTGTGACTCCAAATCCAGACCTCCATGGGTTGATAAATTGGATTTCCATTGATTATTTTTGTGTGATTTTGTTGTCAGCACATTCAACTATGTAAAGAAAAAAGTATTTAATAAGATTATTTCTTTCATTCAGATCTAGGATGTGTTGTTTAAGTGTTCCCTTTATTTTTTTGAGCGGTATATTTGATACCATTCCACTCATTTTACATTTCAGTCATTTAGCAGACGCTCTGAGCTACAGTTAGTGCATTCATCTAAAGATAGCTAGGTGGAACAACCACATATCACAGTAAGTGGTATTATTTAAAATACTCATTAAAGAGTGGGTGTCTGTCTGCTTTGTAGTAGGGTTTCAAATGTTTTCGAAAGATGTTACCATGTGAAAATACATCTGACACTGTTCTGGGGAACCACCACCACATTGTGGTTAAAAACACCCAACTTCCTCTCTCTGTCTCTCTCTCTCTCTCTCTCTCTCTCTCTCTCTCTCTCTCTCCTAACCCAAACCCATCTATCTCAGATCCGGCTATGATGCCAATTTCACCCAAGAAGAGAGGGAGGAAAAGAGGGAGGAGAGGGAGAAGAAAAGAGGGAGAAGAGAGCACGGTGAAGACAAAGGGAGGAGAGGGTAAAGAGAGGGAGGAGAAGAGAGGAAGTAGTGACTCACAAATATGGCAGGAGTGACTCACAAATATGGAAGGAGTGACTCACAATGCAGACAGACACCCATAAAGTGCAAAAACACAGTGGAATAAAAAAATAAAAAACACCAATTTCCTACCTGATCTGTAACCGAGGAAAACTTGTCCAAATTCTAAAGAAAAACTTAGCAGTATATTGGCCTGGTTGGCAGTATTTGGGTTTGTAAATAATGTAATATTACAACTGGACAAGTATGTAAAATGTAATCAGAAAACTCAGTCTATGAATGCATAGACATATTTACCTTATTTAACAGACACTCTTATCCAGAGAGCAACTTACAGTAGTGAATGCATACATTTTATTTTTTAAAATTCTCTGTACTGGTCCCCCGTGGGAATCGAACCCACAACCCTGGCGTTGCAAGTTTGAATCCCCGAGCTGACAAGGTACAACTCTGTCGGTCTGCCCCCCTGAACAAGGCAGTTAACCCCACTGTTCCTAGGCTGTCATTGTAAATTCAGAATTTGTTCTTAAGTGACTTGCCTTGTTTAATAAAAGGTTAAGAAAAAAAAACTGTGGGTAGTCAACAGGGTACCATTTGAGACACAATGTAAGTCTAGTAGTCTGTGGATACATATTGTTATTTACCACAGTTATGTGTGGGTGTGGTGTTTTCAACCGTCTGCTCGGGGGTGAAAACTGTGTCCTCGTTAGCATCAAGGTGTATCAGAAACGTTGTACCTTCCATCTCCTCTTTACTCTCCTCTGCCCTTGCTATCACTTCAGGGATTAAGAAGACAAGATGGAGGGTAATTTCTGGATGACAACGATCCTCCTGTCCTTCTGTCTTTCGGGTCATATGTTTACTGAACTCTCCCAACGTCCCAACTGCAAAGGTGAGATTCAGATACGCTTCGACGTCTGCGTTACTTGCTGTTTGTGGTTTTAGGTTTTATATACTCACACACGTTGCTACATCTGCTGATGTAAAAAATAAAAATAAAAAGGGGCTCTATGAATCCATTTGATAGTATTTTGATGGATATCTGTTTCAGAGTAGTCTTTTTCTGAAGATAACATAATTTATTCGTTATGTAAGTCCATTCTGCATGATGATCTTTAATCTATTATGAAAACTGCTGTAAAATACTTTGGATTTATTCTGTCAGTTGTCGTAAAAAAAAAAAAGTTAAATTAAATAAAATGTTGATATGAAAAGATTTTCAACAGATTGAATGCATATAGTTGTAGTTTATTGCTACTTGTATTTCAAGATACGTTACATTAACTATTTTCCACAAAAACAACCTAATGTTCCATAGAAAATAAATGGCGAGTGTTTTGACCACTATATAAATATATATATACACACACACATTCTTCACATTTGTGTTTTTACATCATTTAAAAAAAAAAAATATTTCACCTTTAGAAATGATTGCTTATGGGTATGTCCGTGTAAAATAATACTGTTCACAGATGTTGAATTCATGGATGTTAGACGTGTATTAAAATGGATTTTTGTTGCCAAACGCTATGCTTCCATTTGTTTAGCTGGAGTGGAATGTTTATATCCTGTATATTTTTTTGTGTTAGTCTCACTTTGGTATTTTAAAATGAACGAGAACTGGAAGTCCCTCTTGATAAGAGCATCTGCTAAATGACTAAAAATGTCTAATTAGTAACATTTTACATTCAGATAGATATAATGCTGTATTTATAAATTAAAAAAAAAAATATATATATATGTTGATGTCACGTATATGTATCATTTGTACAAATCTTTATTAAACATGTAGTTATCATTTGACTGTGTAAAACCTAGCAGTACTACTGATTTCTCTGAGAGTGAAGTGGATATATGAATCCCCGAGCTGACAAGGTACAACTCTGTCGGTCTGCCCCCCTGAACAAGGCAGTTAACCCCACTGTTCCTAGGCTAAAGTGGTAGATTTTAAACACATACATGTCTGTTATTGAACAACCCCATGCCATGATTAGGTTGTGAGAAAACTTCATCGATCTCTTTCATTTATTTGTGTTTATTTAAGCTTTATTTTAACAGGGATGACATATTGAGACCGAGGTCTCTTTTTAAAAATTCGCCCTGTATTATGCAATATCAATTGTGCTCCTCAGTTTTACCGTTGTAATATGATACAAAGCGACTCGGTGTGCTTTAGGATCATGCGGACTCCTCTGAGCAGTCTGATAGGTTGGCTGGAGTGTTCAGCCGGACAGACCGTCAGGTTGCAAAGCTTCTGGAAGGCTGGCTGGCTAAACGATTGAAGATTGTTATATTGACGTTTTTTTTCACTATATCAATGTAACGTTATTGATCTATCGGTTTCCGTAGCGAATTCCCTTCTTTTCACACTACAACAGTAATAAACAGCTCTAACGTTATAGACTTCACTGTCGTGGTGCAGAGTAGAGGTCTGGGCGGACCGATGTCTTCATCCCGCTGCAGCCGCTGGCTTTCTGTCCGAATCCCACCCGCTACCGCAAGAACTGGTCCCAAAACCCAACCGCAGTCCCGCAAGAACTGGTCCCAAAACCCAACCTCGGTCCCGCAAGAACTGGTCCCAAACCCAACCGCAGTCCCGCAAGAACTGGTCCCAAAACCCAACCGCAGTCCCGCAAGAACTGGTCCCAAAACCCAACCTCGGTCCCGCAAGAACTGGTCCCAAACCCAACCGCGGTCCCGCAAGAACTGGTCCCAAAACCCAACCGCAGTCCCGCAAGAACTGGTCCCAAAACCCAACCGCAGTCCGCAAGAACTGGTCCCAAAACCCAACCGCAGTCCCGCAAGAACTGGTCCCAAAACACAACCGCAGTCCCGCAATGTTATTTTAGGCGTGTGTGACGCAGCTCACTTGCTAGCCACCGAGGTAAAGTTGGTCTTATATTCGGACATTCAACAGACATTTGCCAAAAGCCATTTCCAAATGTAAAAATCAATAACTAATTCACCGTTTGTCACAGAAACATCAAACTAGGTATGATTTATTCTATAAATGTCTAGCATACTTTCACAACCTTCGCTTTGAGTAGAAATTCCAGTTTTGATTTGATAGAAATACATAAAATCTCAAATATTGTGTTTAAAGATGAAGAGATCAATAACAAATTCAGTGATTGTCACAGAAAAAAAAGTGAAAATATGCATTTATTTGCAATAACTTTAAGAAATGTTAATTTCAAGTGCAATTTGTTCTATATGAAATTAGACAATGTTTACATAACGTTGTACAAATGTTTACCATCTTAAATTGTATGAAAAATCAAATGTTTACCATCTTAAATTGCATGAAAAATCTATCGCTTGTTTTTTTTTTTTGGAGCAACAGTTCCACATTTTAAAGTAGTTACAAGGCCCAACAGTAATTTATGTTTCTCTAATTTAACAGCAAAAACTCCCCTTTAAATCATTTTCTATTTTTGGTGCTTTATTGAAGTCCTTCTTTGTCATCCCCAGACAAGCTGAATGCTACCATCTCCTGGGGTAATAGATTCAACTGTTCAACGCTTACAGCCAAATGTTTAATACCCCGGAGTATTCCCACAACACATTCTGGAAAGTCTCTAGATTCAGCGGTCACTTTATTAGGTACAAAACCCCTTATGCATCTAGAACAGCGTGAATTCAGAACAACTGATGAAGCTGGGAAAGGAGATTGACTGTTCACAAGTTTTTTTTTTAAGTCCAGTTGGAGTTTATTACAGTCAGTACAAGCTGAGTGTTGGAATTATTAAAAAAAAAAAAAAAACAGTTTTTGAAACTTTTCTGAGTTACAAAAAAGACCATCTGTCACGACTTCTACTGAAGTCGATGCCCCTCCTTGTTCGGGTGGTGCTCGGCGCTCGACGTCACCGGCCTTCTAGCCACCATTGATCAGTTTTTCATTTTCCATTGGTTTTGTCTGGTCTCTTTACACACCTGTTTCATAACCCAGTAATTATATGTTGTGTATTTAACCCTCTGAATCCCCTCATTTCTCTGTCGGTGATTGTTTGTTTGTTATGTACGTGTTGTTTCTATATCGGTGTGCGACGGGGTCATTGTTTTACCCGGATTCTTTTCTACATTGGTTTTGGGAATAAATATTCCTTTTTTTTTTTAAACCACTCTGTTTTTTCTCCTGCGCCTGACTTCCCTGCCACCTACATACACGGACTATGACACCATCACAGACTGTGCTGTCATTTTACACATTCTAAAGTTCAAACAAAAAGTTACAGAATACCTGAATACTTCTCTGCATGCTTTGGTGTCTATCAAACCAAGACCACAGGACTTGGTGTATGGAGGAGCAATTTATTCTCGTTATTAACAGGGTGGTGAACCTAATAAACTGGCATACGAGTGTAGATATCACAAACGACTCCTTTTGAGCAGTGTCTGTCTGTTATACTGTTTGATCAATGGGTATAATGGTGAATCTGATTCCCGAGGTCCTCATAGGCTCACTTGGATATATATATATAGTTGGGAGGTAAAGGAAAAACAATATGAAACTAGGATATTAAAACACTGGTAGAATTATTTCATCCACATCCATTCACATTAAATGTCTTTTATAAATACTAATACCACTGTCTTTCTGGACGTTTTAAAAGGTCTTTCTGCAAGGAATGTGAATTGAAAGGGATTCGGTAATACCTCTGTAGTTTCTCCACTGGTATAATGGGTATAATGGGTATAATGGGTATAATGGGTATAATGGGTATAATGGGTATAATGGGTATAATGTGTATAATGGGTATAATGGGTATAATGGGTATAATGTGTATAATGGGTATAATGTGTATAATGTGTATAATGGCTATAATGGGTATAATGGGTATAATGGGTATAATGGCTATAATGGGTATAATGGCTATAATGGGTATAATGTGTATAATGGGTATAATGTGTATAATGGGTATAATGTGTATAATGGGTATAATGGGTATAATGGGTATAATGTGTATAATGGGTATAATGGGTATAATGGGTATAATGGGTATAATGGGTATAATGGGTATAATGTGTGTAGAGCTGATATCTCTGTAGGTGATGTAGTTTCTCCACTGGTATAATGTTTTGTAGTTGCACACCTCCCTGCTGAATTATGTAGAGCTGATTTGGGCCAGTTGAGATATTCTTTTCATGATTTGTTGTTGAATTTATTAATTTTTCTTCCACGTAGGCTTTGTGCTAGCAGTTTAAGAGAGAAGGAGAGCAAATAGCATAGGGACGGAGTGGTTGAAGTCCTGGTTTGTAACGGTTAGTGAAATAGCATAGGGACGGAGTGGTTGAAGTCCTGGTTTGTAACGGTTAGTGAAATAGCATAGGGACGGACTGGTTGAAGTCCTGGTTTGTAACGGTTAGTGAAATAGCATAGGGACGGACTGGTTGAAGTCCTGGTTTGTAACGGTTAGTGAAATAGCATAGGGACGGACTGGTTGAAGTCCTGGTTTGTAACGGTTAGTGAAATAGCATAGGGACGGACTGGTTGAAGTCCTGGTTTGTAACGGTTAGTGAAATAGCATAGGGACGGACTGGTTGAAGTCCTGGTTTGTAACGGTTAGTGAAATAGCATAGGGACGGACTGGTTGAAGTCCTGGTTTGTAACGGTTAGTGAAATAGCATAGGGACGGAGTGGTTGAAGTCCTGGTTTGTAACGGTTAGTGAAATAGCATAGGGACGGACTGGTTGAAGTCCTGGTTTGTAACGGTTAGTGAAATAGCATAGGGACGGACTGGTTGAAGTCCTGGTTTGTAACGGTTAGTGAAATAGCATAGGGACGGACTGGTTGAAGTCCTGGTTTGTAACGGTTAGTGAAATAGCATAGGGACGGACTGGTTGAAGTCCTGGTTTGTAACGGTTAGTGAAATAGCATACGGACGGACTGGTTGAAGTCCTGGTTTGTAACGGTTAGTGAAATAGCATAGGGACGGAGTGGTTGAAGTCCTGGTTTGTAACGGTTAGTGAAATAGCATAGGGACGGACTGGTTGAAGTCCTGGTTTGTAACGGTTAGTGAAATAGCATAGGGACGGACTGGTTGAAGTCCTGGTTTGTAACGGTTAGTGAAATAGCATAGGGACGGACTGGTTGAAGTCCTGGTTTGTAACGGTTAGTGAAATAGCATAGGGACGGACTGGTTGAAGTCCTGGTTTGTAACGGTTAGTGAAATAGCATAGGGACGGACTGGTTGAAGTCCTGGTTTGTAACGGTTAGTGAAATAGCATAGGGACGGACTGGTTGAAGTCCTGGTTTGTAACGGTTAGTGAAATAGCATAGGGACGGACTGGTTGAAGTCCTGGTTTGTAACGGTTAGTGAAATAGCATAGGGACGGACTGGTTGAAGTCCTGGTTTGTAACGGTTAGTGAAATAGCATAGGGACGGACTGGTTGAAGTCCTGGTTTGTAACGGTTAGTGAAATAGCATAGGGACGGAGTGGTTGAAGTCCTGGTTTGTAACGGTTAGTGAAATAGCATAGGGACGGACTGGTTGAAGTCCTGGTTTGTAACGGTTAGTGAAATAGCATAGGGACGGACTGGTTGAAGTCCTGGTTTGTAACGGTTAGTGAAATAGCATAGGGACGGACTGGTTGAAGTCCTGGTTTGTAACGGTTAGTGAAATAGCATAGGGACGGAGTGGTTGAAGTCCTGGTTTGTAACGGTTAGTGAAATAGCATAGGGACGGAGTGGTTGAAGTCCTGGTTTGTAACGGTTAGTGAAATAGCATAGGGACGGACTGGTTGAAGTCCTGGTTTGTAACGGTTAGTGAAATAGCATAGGGACGGACTGGTTGAAGTCCTGGTTTGTAACGGTTAGTGAAATAGCATAGGGACGGACTGGTTGAAGTCCTGGTTTGTAACGGTTAGTGAAATAGCATAGGGACGGACTGGTTGAAGTCCTGGTTTGTAACGGTTAGTGAAATAGCATAGGGACGGACTGGTTGAAGTCCTGGTTTGTAACGGTTAGTGAAATAGCATAGGGACGGACTGGTTGAAGTCCTGGTTTGTAACGGTTAGTGAAATAGCATAGGGACGGACTGGTTGAAGTCCTGGTTTGTAACGGTTAGTGAAATAGCATAGGGACGGACTGGTTGAAGTCCTGGTTTGTAACGGTTAGTGAAATAGCATAGGGACGGACTGGTTGAAGTCCTGGTTTGTAACGGTTAGTGAAATAGCATAGGGACGGACTGGTTGAAGTCCTGGTTTGTAACGGTTAGTGAAATAGCATAGGGACGGACTGGTTGAAGTCCTGGTTTGTAACGGTTAGTGAAATAGCATAGGGACGGACTGGTTGAAGTCCTGGTTTGTAACGGTTAGTGAAATAGCATAGGGACGGACTGGTTGAAGTCCTGGTTTGTAACGGTTAGTGAAATAGCATAGGGACGGACTGGTTGAAGTCCTGGTTTGTAACGGTTAGTGAAATAGCATAGGGACGGACTGGTTGAAGTCCTGGTTTGTAACGGTTAGTGAAATAGCATAGGGACGGACTGGTTGAAGTCCTGGTTTGTAACGGTTAGTGAAATAGCATAGGGACGGACTGGTTGAAGTCCTGGTTTGTAACGGTTAGTGAAATAGCATAGGGACGGACTGGTTGAAGTCCTGGTTTGTAACGGTTAGTGAAATAGCATAGGGACGGACTGGTTGAAGTCCTGGTTTGTAACGGTTAGTGAAATAGCATAGGGACGGACTGGTTGAAGTCCTGGTTTGTAACGGTTAGTGAAATAGCATAGGGACGGACTGGTTGAAGTCCTGGTTTGTAACGGTTAGTGAAATAGCATAGGGACGGACTGGTTGAAGTCCTGGTTTGTAACGGTTAGTGACAGTAGATTGCAGAGGGATTCACATACAGTTCAGAGACAAATTATAATGTAAACATTTATCCCAAAAACAAAAGATGTAGCGTCTACTTCTTCTATTAGTGTTTTATTTTGTTATCCACCCTCTGGTATCTTTCAATACTCATGCAAATATATATATATATATTTAAATATATATACAGTATATATGTACACAACCATTGAAAAGCAAAAAAAAAAATGTGTCCATTAAAATAACATCAAATTGATCAGAAATACAGTGTAGACATTGTTGATGTTGTAAATGACTATTGTAGCTGGAAACGGCTGATTTTTAATAGAATATCTACATAGGCGTACAGAGGCCCATTATCAGCAACCATCACTCCTGTGTTCCAATGGCACGTTGTGTTAGCTAATCCAAGTTTATCATTTTAAAAAAGGCTAATTGATCATTAGAAAACCCTTTTGCAATTATGTTAGCACAGCTGAAAACTGTTGTCCTGATTAAAGAAGCAATAAAACTGGTCTTCTTTAGACTAGTTGAGTATCTGGAGCATCAGCATTTGTGGGTTCGATTACAGGCTCAAAATGGCCTGAAACAAAGAACTTTCTTCTGAAACGCGTCAGTCTATTCTTGTTCTGAGAAATGAAGGCTATTCCATGCGAGAAATTGCCAAGAAACTGAAGATCTCGTACAACACTGTGTACTACTCCCTTCACAGAACAGCGCAAACTGGCTCCAACCAGAATAGAAAGAGGAGTGGGAGGCCCCGGTGCACAAATGAGCAAGAAGACAAGTACATTAGAGTGTCTAGTTTGAGAAACAGACGCCTCACAAGTCCTCAACTGGCAGCTTCATTAAATAGTACCCGCAAAACACCAGTCTCAACGTCAACAGTGAAGAGGGCGACTCCGGGATGCTGGCCTTCTAGGCAGAGTTACAATAGAAAAAGACGTATCTCAGACTGGCCAATAAAAAGAAAAGATTAAGATGGGCAAAAGAACACAGACACTGGACAGAGGAAGATTGGAAAAAAGTGTTATGGACAGATGAATCTAAGTTTGAGGTGTTCGGATCACAAAGAAGAACATTCGTGAGATGCAGAAAACATGAAAAGATGCTGGAGGAGTGTTTGGCGCCATCTGTCATCATGGTGGAGGCAATGTGATGGTCTGGGGGTGCTTTGGTGGTGGTAAAGTGGGAGATTTATACAGGGTAAAAGGGATCTTGAAGAAGGATGGCTATCACTCTATTTTGCAACGCCATGCCATACCCTGTGGACGGCGCTTAACTGGAGCCAATTTCCTCCTACAACAGGACAATGACCCAAAGCACAGCTCCAAACTATGCAAGAACTATTTAGGGAAGAAGCAGTCAGCTGGTTTTCTGTCTAATCTTCTGTTTTTGTTAAAAAGCTGACAGATGGGCCTGAAGAAATGTAACCACTTTGAGATTAATAGACAGAGCTATAGATGTAAGGACTGACCGTCCATGAGATCAACATCATTGTTATGACCATGTTTTGAAGCTATACACTGTTTGTTTACATTTACAATGTTTACAAAACATTGGAGTAAAACAAGCTTATATGTTGGGTTGTCATGGAGTGTGACTGTTGAACTAAAGATCATAAGGCTTTTATACGTTATATTCTTCAACAATCAATATATATATAATTTATATATAATTTATATATATTTATATATAATTTATAAGTCCAGAAATGGATGTAGCAACTACAGATTGCCCCTTTAAGTCTATCAGAAGTGTTCAACTTTGAGCATGTGTCTATTAGGTCTGTAGATTTTTATTTTATTATATCAGCATGAATTAGATTGATCAATAATAAAATCCACACTGTTATTCTATTGGCTGGGATCCACACTGTTATTCTATTGGCTGGGATCCACACTGTTATTCTATTGGCTGGGATCCACACTGTTATTCTATTGGCTGGGATCCACACTGTTATTCTATTGGCTGGGATCCACACTGTTATTCTATTGGCTTGGATCCACACTGTTATTCTATCGGCTTGGATCCACACTGTTATTCTATTGGCTTGGATCCACACTGTTATTCTATTGGCTGGGATCCACACTGTTATTCTATTGGCTGGGATCCACACTGTTATTCTATTGGCTTGGATCCACACTGTTATTCTATTGGCTGGGATCCACACTGTTACTCCATCGGCTTGGATCCACACTGTTATTCTATTGGCTGGGATCCACACTGTTATTCTATTGGCTGGGATCCACACTGTTATTCTATTGGCTGGGATCCACACTGTTATTCTATTGGCTGGGATCCACACTGTTATTCTATTGGCTGGGATCCACACTGTTATTCTATTGGCTGGGATCCACACTGTTATTCTATTGGCTGGGATCCACACTGTTATTCTATTGGCTGGGATCCACACTGTTATTCTATTGGCTTGGATCCACACTGTTATTCTATTGGCTGGGATCCACACTGTTACTCCATCGGCTTGGATCCACACTGTTATTCTATTGGCTGGGATCCACACTGTTATTCTATTGGCTGGGATCCACACTGTTATTCCATCGGCTGGGATCCACACTGTTATTCTATTGGCTGGGATCCACACTGTTATTCTATTGGCTTGGATCCACACTGTTACTCCATCGGCTGGGATCCACACTGTTACTCCATCGGCTGGGATCTGCACTATGCAGCTGTTGCAAGAGCACCATTTTTCACTGGCTGTCCACCGGTTTCAAAAACAATGATTGACAGGCAGCTTAATACACTTCTTGAATTCAACCGTTATTGGGGTTTAAATACACATTTAGATTTGTCAACAGCCGTATCCACAACAACCACAATCCGTAAGATGTAAATAGCTAAATGAGAGAGCAGCAGTGTGATTCACATCAAGATATCAATAATAAGTGGTATCCGTATCGCTGTAGACTACAACCACTGATGTCATCCTTAACCTCCAAGCGTTTATTCAAATTGGAAAAATCTTTGGATGTCGACAGCAGTCTCACCATTGGAAGACTTGGACTGCAGCCCACAAAAACCTATTCGAGCTCTTTTCCCCCGCGATCCATCAAACACATTTGGTGAGTCATCATAGCGGTCTCTGATTGGTGGTCTGACTCGCTCAGATGGAACAAACGTAAATATGCGCCTTTTTTCAATGTTGATTTGAATGTTATTGAGAAAACAGATAATTGTCAAATATTTTTTTTTTGGGGGGGGGGGAAATTCTTTCTGAATTTCAAAGTAATCCTCAAAGTAATCATCTACTTTTTCAAAAGTTTCTGTAATCTGATTACAATATTGATGCTGGTAATTTAACGGATTACAGTTACTATTTTTTGTAATCCCTTACTCCCCAACCCTGATAAAGGGGGTGTCCATCTCAATGCCATTGGACGAATCCCGGGAACATATTCCAGTCTGTCCTAGCGAAACAGTCCTGTAGCGTAGCATCCGCGTCGTCGGACCACTTCCGTATTGAGGCGAGTCACTGGTACTTCCTGGTTTGAGTTTTTGCTTGTTACATTTATTAAATGAACACCGAAAACAAAACAAATACAAACGAAAACCGTAACGTTCAGTAGGGCTACACAGCACAGTACCAAAAACAAGATCCCACAATCTAAAGGTGGATAAAAAGGGCTGCCTAAGTATGATCCCCAATCAGAGACAACGATAGACAGCTGCCTCTGATTGGGAACAATACCCGGCCAACAAAGAAATAGAAAACATAGATTGCCCACCCTAGTCACACCCTGACCTAACCAAATAGAGAATAAAAGGGATCTCTAAGGTCAGGGCGTGACAGTGTCTCTGTGTGTGGAGTAAAGGTGGTCTAGAGTATCCGCAAAAATTCACGTCACCTCTGTCATAGACTGGTCTCCCCCTGACTACCTGACCTCAACACCATCACAGACTGGTCTCCCCCTGACTACCTGACCTCAACACCATCACAGACTGGTCTCCCCCTGACTACCTGACCTCAGCACCATCACAGACTGGTCTCCCCCTGACTACCTGACCTCAACACCATCACAGACTGGTCTCCCCCTGACTACCTGACCTCAGTACCATCACAGACTGGTCTCCCCCTGACTACCTGACCTCAACACCATCACAGACTGGTCTCCCCCTGACCTCAGCACCATCACAGACTGGTCTCCCCCTGACCTCAACACCATCAGAGACTGGTCTCCCCCTGTCTGCCAGACCTCAACACCATCACAGACTGGTCTCCCCCTGTCTGCCAGACCTCAGCACCATCACAGACTGGTCTCCCCCTGACTACCTGACCTCAACACCATCACAGACTGGTCTCCCCCTGACTGCCTGACCTCAACACCATCACAGACTGGTCTCCCCCTGACCTCAACACCATCACAGACTGGTCTCCCCCTGACCTCAACACCATCACAGACTGGTCTCCCCCAGACTACGTGACCTCAACACCATCACAGACTGGTCTCCCCCTGAATACCTGACCTCAACACCATCACAGACTGGTCTCCCCCTGACTACCTGACCTCAGCACCATCACAGACTGGTCTCCCCCTGTCTGCCAGACCTCAGCACCATCACAGACTGGTCTACCCCTGACCTCAACACCATCACAGACTGGTCTCCCCCTGGCCTCAACACCATCACAGACTGGTCTCCCCCTGTCTACCTGACCTCAACACCATCACAGACTGGTCTCCCCCTGACTACCTGACCTCAGCACCATCACAGACTGGTCTCCCCCTGACTACCTGACCTCAACACCATCACAGACTGGTCTCCCCCTGACTACCTGACCTCAGCACCATCACAGACTGGTCTCCCCCTGTCTGCCAGACCTCAGCACCATCACAGACTGGTCTCCCCCTGTCTGCCAGACCTCAACACCATCACAGACTGGTCTCCCCCTGACTACCTGACCTCAGCACCATCACAGACTGGTCTCCCCCTGTCTGCCAGACCTCAGCACCATCACAGACTGGTCTCCCCCTGTCTGCCAGACCTCAACACCATCACAGACTGGTCTCCCCCTGACCTCAACACCATCACAGACTGGTGTCCCCCTGACCTCAACACCATCACAGACTGGTCTCCCCCTGACTACCTGACCTCAACACCATCACAGACTGGTCTCCCCCTTACCTCAACACCATCACAGACTGGTCTCCCCCTGACCTCAACACCATCACAGACTGGTCTCCCCCTGACCTCAACACCATCACAGACTGGTCTCCCCCTGTCTGCCTGAACTCAACACCATCACAGACTGGTCTCCCCCTGACCTCAACACCATCACAGACTGGTCTCCCCCTGACCTCAACAACATCACAGACTGGTCTCCCCCTGACTACCTGACCTCAACACCATCACAGACTGGTCTCCCCCTGACTACCTGACCTCAACACCATCACAGACTGGTCTCCCCCTGACCTCAACACCATCACAGACTGGTCTCCCCCTGACCTCAGCACCATCACAGACTGGTCTCCCCCTGTCTGCCTGACCTCAACACCATCACAGACTGGTCTCCCCCTGACATCAACACCATCACAGACTGGTGTCCCCCTGACCTCAACACCATCACAGACTGGTCTCCCCCAGACCTCAACACCATCACAGACTGGTCTCCCCCTGACCTCAACACCATCACAGACTGGTCTCCCCTGACTACCTGACCTCAACACCATCACAGACTGGTCTCCCCTGACCTCAACACCATCACAGACTGGTCTCCCCTGACCTCAGCACCATCACAGACTGGTCTCCCCCTGTCTGCCTGACCTCAACACCATCACAGACTGGTCTCCCCCTGACCTCAACACCATCACAGACTGGTGTCCCCCTGACCTCAACACCATCACAGACTGGTCTCCCCCAGACCTCAACACCATCACAGACTGGTCTCCCCCAGACCTCAACACTATCACAGACTGGTCTCCCCCTGTCTGCCTGACCTCAACACCATCACAGACTGGTCTCCCCCTGACTACCTGACCTCAGCACCATCACAGACTGGTCTCCCCTTGACCTCAACACCATCACAGACTGGTCTCCCCCTGACCTCAACACCATCACAGACTGGTCTCCCCCTGACTACCTGACCTCAACACCATCACAGACTGGTCTCCCCCTGACTACCTGACCTCAGCACCATCACAGACTGGTCTCCCCTGACCTCAACACCATCACAGACTGGTCTCCCCTTGACCTCAACACCATCACAGACTGGTCTCCCCCTGACCTCAACACCATCACAGACTGGTCTCCCCTTGACCTCAACACCATCACAGACTGGTCTCCCCCAGACCTCAACACCATCACAGACTGGTCTCCCCCTGACTACCTGACCTCAACACCATCACAGACTGGTCTCCCCCTGACCTCAGCACCATCACAGACTGGTCTCCACCTGACCTCAACACCATCAGAGACTGGTCTCCCCCTGTCTGCCAGACCTCAACACCATCACAGACTGGTCTCCCCCTGTCTGCCAGACCTCAGCACCATCACAGACTGGTCTCCCCTGACTACCTGACCTCAACACCATCACAGACTGGTCTCCCCCTGACTACCTGACCTCAACACCATCACAGACTGGTCTCCCCCTGGCTGCCTGACCTCAGCACCATCACAGACTGGTCTCCCCTGACCTCAACACCATCACAGACTGGTCTCCCCCTGACCTCAGCACCATCACAGACTGGTCTCCCCCTGTCTGCCTGACCTCAACACCATCACAGACTGGTCTCCCCTGACCTCAACACCATCACAGACTGGTGTCCCCTGACCTCAACACCATCACAGACTGGTCTCCCCCAGACCTCAACACCATCACAGACTGGTCTCCCCCAGACCTCAACACTATCACAGACTGGTCTCCCCCTGTCTGCCTGACCTCAACACCATCACAGACTGGTCTCCCCTGACCTCAACACCATCACAGACTGGTCTCCCCCTGACCTCAACACCATCACAGACTGGTCTCCCCTGACCTCAACACCATCACAGACTGGTCTCCCCTTGACCTCAACACCATCACAGACTGGTCTCCCCTGACCTCAACACCATCACAGACTGGTCTCCCCCTGACTACCTGACCTCAACACCATCACAGACTGGTCTCCCCCTGACTACCTGACCTCAACACCATCACAGACTGGTCTCCCCTGACCTCAGCACCATCACAGACTGGTCTCCCCTGACCTCAACACCATCAGAGACTGGTCTCCCCCTGTCTGCCAGACCTCAGCACCATCACAGACTGGTCTCCCCTGACCTCAACACCATCACAGACTGGTCTCCCCTGACCTCAGCACCATCACAGACTGGTCTCCCCCTGACTACCTGACCTCAACACCATCACAGACTGGTCTCCCCCTGACTACCTGACCTCAGTACCATCACAGACTGGTCTCCCCCTGACTACCTGACCTCAACACCATCACAGACTGGTCTCCCCCTGACCTCAGCACCATCACAGACTGGTCTCCCCCTGACCTCAACACCATCAGAGACTGGTCTCCCCCTGTCTGCCAGACCTCAACACCATCACAGACTGGTCTCCCCCTGTCTGCCAGACCTCAGCACCATCACAGACTGGTCTCCCCCTGACTACCTGACCTCAACACCATCACAGACTGGTCTCCCCCTGACTGCCTGACCTCAACACCATCACAGACTGGTCTCCCCCTGACCTCAACACCATCACAGACTGGTCTCCCCTGACCTCAACACCATCACAGACTGGTCTCCCCCAGACTACGTGACCTCAACACCATCACAGACTGGTCTCCCCCTGAATACCTGACCTCAACACCATCACAGACTGGTCTCCCCCTGACTACCTGACCTCAGCACCATCACAGACTGGTCTCCCCCTGTCTGCCAGACCTCAGCACCATCACAGACTGGTCTACCCCTGACCTCAACACCATCACAGACTGGTCTCCCCCTGGCCTCAACACCATCACAGACTGGTCTCCCCCTGTCTACCTGACCTCAACACCATCACAGACTGGTCTCCCCCTGACTACCTGACCTCAGCACCATCACAGACTGGTCTCCCCCTGACTACCTGACCTCAACACCATCACAGACTGGTCTCCCCCTGACTACCTGACCTCAGCACCATCACAGACTGGTCTCCCCCTGTCTGCCAGACCTCAGCACCATCACAGACTGGTCTCCCCTGTCTGCCAGACCTCAACACCATCACAGACTGGTCTCCCCTGACTACCTGACCTCAGCACCATCACAGACTGGTCTCCCCCTGTCTGCCAGACCTCAGCACCATCACAGACTGGTCTCCCCCTGTCTGCCAGACCTCAACACCATCACAGACTGGTCTCCCCCTGACCTCAACACCATCACAGACTGGTGTCCCCCTGACCTCAACACCATCACAGACTGGTCTCCCCCTGACTACCTGACCTCAACACCATCACAGACTGGTCTCCCCCTTACCTCAACACCATCACAGACTGGTCTCCCCCTGACCTCAACACCATCACAGACTGGTCTCCCCCTGACCTCAACACCATCACAGACTGGTCTCCCCCTGTCTGCCTGAACTCAACACCATCACAGACTGGTCTCCCCCTGACCTCAACACCATCACAGACTGGTCTCCCCCTGACCTCAACAACATCACAGACTGGTCTCCCCCTGACTACCTGACCTCAACACCATCACAGACTGGTCTCCCCCTGACTACCTGACCTCAACACCATCACAGACTGGTCTCCCCCTGACCTCAACACCATCACAGACTGGTCTCCCCCTGACCTCAGCACCATCACAGACTGGTCTCCCCTGTCTGCCTGACCTCAACACCATCACAGACTGGTCTCCCCTGACATCAACACCATCACAGACTGGTGTCCCCTGACCTCAACACCATCACAGACTGGTCTCCCCCAGACCTCAACACCATCACAGACTGGTCTCCCCCTGACCTCAACACCATCACAGACTGGTCTCCCCTGACTACCTGACCTCAACACCATCACAGACTGGTCTCCCCCTGACCTCAACACCATCACAGACTGGTCTCCCCCTGACCTCAGCACCATCACAGACTGGTCTCCCCCTGTCTGCCTGACCTCAACACCATCACAGACTGGTCTCCCCCTGACCTCAACACCATCACAGACTGGTGTCCCCCTGACCTCAACACCATCACAGACTGGTCTCCCCCAGACCTCAACACCATCACAGACTGGTCTCCCCCAGACCTCAACACTATCACAGACTGGTCTCCCCCTGTCTGCCTGACCTCAACACCATCACAGACTGGTCTCCCCCTGACTACCTGACCTCAGCACCATCACAGACTGGTCTCCCCTTGACCTCAACACCATCACAGACTGGTCTCCCCCTGACCTCAACACCATCACAGACTGGTCTCCCCCTGACTACCTGACCTCAACACCATCACAGACTGGTCTCCCCCTGACTACCTGACCTCAGCACCATCACAGACTGGTCTCCCCCTGACCTCAACACCATCACAGACTGGTCTCCCCTTGACCTCAACACCATCACAGACTGGTCTCCCCCTGACCTCAACACCATCACAGACTGGTCTCCCCTTGACCTCAACACCATCACAGACTGGTCTCCCCCAGACCTCAACACCATCACAGACTGGTCTCCCCCTGACTACCTGACCTCAACACCATCACAGACTGGTCTCCCCCTGACCTCAGCACCATCACAGACTGGTCTCCACCTGACCTCAACACCATCAGAGACTGGTCTCCCCCTGTCTGCCAGACCTCAACACCATCACAGACTGGTCTCCCCCTGTCTGCCAGACCTCAGCACCATCACAGACTGGTCTCCCCCTGACTACCTGACCTCAACACCATCACAGACTGGTCTCCCCCTGACTACCTGACCTCAACACCATCACAGACTGGTCTCCCCCTGGCTGCCTGACCTCAGCACCATCACAGACTGGTCTCCCCCTGACCTCAACACCATCACAGACTGGTCTCCCCCTGACTACCTGACCTCAGCACCATCACAGACTGGTCTCCCCCTGACTACCTGACCTCAGCACCATCACAGACTGGTATCCCCCTGACCTCAACACCATCACAGACTGGTCTCCCCCTGACTACCTGACCTCAGCACCATCACAGACTGGTCTCCCCTGACCTCAACACCATCACAGACTGGTCTCCCCCTGACCTCAGCACCATCACAGACTGGTCTCCCCCTGTCTGCCTGACCTCAACACCATCACAGACTGGTCTCCCCCTGACCTCAACACCATCACAGACTGGTGTCCCCTGACCTCAACACCATCACAGACTGGTCTCCCCCAGACCTCAACACCATCACAGACTGGTCTCCCCCAGACCTCAACACTATCACAGACTGGTCTCCCCCTGTCTGCCTGACCTCAACACCATCACAGACTGGTCTCCCCTGACCTCAACACCATCACAGACTGGTCTCCCCCTGACCTCAACACCATCACAGACTGGTCTCCCCTGACCTCAACACCATCACAGACTGGTCTCCCCTTGACCTCAACACCATCACAGACTGGTCTCCCCCTGACCTCAACACCATCACAGACTGGTCTCCCCCTGACTACCTGACCTCAACACCATCACAGACTGGTCTCCCCCTGACTACCTGACCTCAACACCATCACAGACTGGTCTCCCCTGACCTCAGCACCATCACAGACTGGTCTCCCCCTGACCTCAACACCATCAGAGACTGGTCTCCCCCTGTCTGCCAGACCTCAGCACCATCACAGACTGGTCTCCCCCTGACCTCAACACCATCACAGACTGGTCTCCCCCTGACCTCAGCACCATCACAGACTGGTCTCCCCCTGACCTCAGCACCATCACAGACTGGTCTCCCCCTGTCTGCCAGACCTCAGCACCATCACAGACTGGTCTCCCCCTGTCTGCCAGACCTCAACACCATCACAGACTGGTCTCCCCCTGACTACCTGACCTCAACACCATCACAGACTGGTCTCCCCCTGACTACCTGACCTCAGCACCATCACAGACTGGTCTCCCCCTGTCTGCCAGACCTCAGCACCATCACAGACTGGTCTCCCCCTGTCTGCCAGACCTCAACACCATCACAGACTGGTCTCCCCCTGACCTCAACACCATCACAGACTGGTGTCCCCCTGACCTCAACACCATCACAGACTGGTCTCCCCCTGACTACCTGACCTCAACACCATCACAGACTGGTCTCCCCCTGACTACCTGACCTCAGCACCATCACAGACTGGTCTCCCCCTGACCTCAACACCATCACAGACTGGTCTCCCCCTGACCTCAACACCATCACAGACTGGTCTCCCCCTGTCTGCCTGAACTCAACACCATCACAGACTGGTCTCCCCCTGACCTCAACACCATCACAGACTGGTCTCCCCCTGACCTCAACACCATCACAGACTGGTCTCCCCCTGACCTCAACACCATCACAGACTGGTCTCCCCCTGTCTGCCTGACCTCAGCACCATCACAGACTGGTCTCCCCTGACCTCAGCACCATCACAGACTGGTCTCCCCCTGACCTCAACACCATCACAGACTGGTCTCCCCCTGACTACCTGACCTCAACACCATCACAGACTGGTCTCCCCCTGACTACCTGACCTCAACACCATCACAGACTGGTCTCCCCCTGACTACCTGACCTCAACACCATCACAGACTGGTCTCCCCTGACCTCAACACCATCACAGACTGGTCTCCCCTGACCTCAGCACCATCACAGACTGGTCTCCCCTGACTGCCTGACCTCAACACCATCACAGACTGGTCTCCCCCTGACATCAACACCATCACAGACTGGTGTCCCCTGACCTCAACACCATCACAGACTGGTCTCCCCCAGACCTCAACACCATCACAGACTGGTCTCCCCCTGACCTCAACACCATCACAGACTGGTCTCCCCTGACTACCTGACCTCAACACCATCACAGACTGGTCTCCCCCTGACCTCAACACCATCACAGACTGGTCTCCCCTGACCTCAGCACCATCACAGACTGGTCTCCCCCTGTCTGCCTGACCTCAACACCATCACAGACTGGTCTCCCCCTGACCTCAACACCATCACAGACTGGTGTCCCCTGACCTCAACACCATCACAGACTGGTCTCCCCCAGACCTCAACACCATCACAGACTGGTCTCCCCCAGACCTCAACACTATCACAGACTGGTCTCCCCCTGTCTGCCTGACCTCAACACCATCACAGACTGGTCTCCCCCTGACCTCAACACCATCACAGACTGGTCTCCCCTGACCTCAACACCATCACAGACTGGTCTCCCCTGACTACCTGACCTCAGCACCATCACAGACTGGTCTCCCCTTGACCTCAACACCATCACAGACTGGTCTCCCCTGACCTCAACACCATCACAGACTGGTCTCCCCCTGACTACCTGACCTCAACACCATCACAGACTGGTCTCCCCTGACTACCTGACCTCAGCACCATCACAGACTGGTCTCCCCCTGACCTCAACACCATCACAGACTGGTCTCCCCTTGACCTCAACACCATCACAGACTGGTCTCCCCTGACCTCAACACCATCACAGACTGGTCTCCCCCTGACTACCTGACCTCAACACCATCACAGACTGGTCTCCCCTGACCTCAGCACCATCACAGACTGGTCTCCCCTGACCTCAACACCATCAGAGACTGGTCTCCCCCTGTCTGCCAGACCTCAACACCATCACAGACTGGTCTCCCCCTGTCTGCCAGACCTCAGCACCATCACAGACTGGTCTTCCCCTGACTACCTGACCTCAACACCATCACAGACTGGTCTCCCCCTGGCTGCCTGACCTCAGCACCATCACAGACTGGTCTCCCCCTGACCTCAACACCATCACAGACTGGTCTCCCCTGACTACCTGACCTCAGCACCATCACAGACTGGTCTCCCCCTGACTACCTGACCTCAGCACCATCACAGACTGGTCTCCCCTGACCTCAACACCATCACAGACTGGTCTCCCCCTGACTACCTGACCTCAGCACCATCACAGACTGGTCTCCCCTGACCTCAACACCATCACAGACTGGTCTCCCCTGACCTCAGCACCATCACAGACTGGTCTCCCCCTGTCTGCCTGACCTCAACACCATCACAGACTGGTCTCCCCCTGACCTCAACACCATCACAGACTGGTGTCCCCCTGACCTCAACACCATCACAGACTGGTCTCCCCCAGACCTCAACACCATCACAGACTGGTCTCCCCCAGACCTCAACACTATCACAGACTGGTCTCCCCCTGTCTGCCTGACCTCAACACCATCACAGACTGGTCTCCCCCTGACCTCAACACCATCACAGACTGGTCTCCCCCTGACCTCAACACCATCACAGACTGGTCTCCCCCTGACCTCAACACCATCACAGACTGGTCTCCCCTTGACCTCAACACCATCACAGACTGGTCTCCCCCTGACCTCAACACCATCACAGACTGGTCTCCCCCTGACTACCTGACCTCAACACCATCACAGACTGGTCTCCCCCTGACTACCTGACCTCAACACCATCACAGACTGGTCTCCCCCTGACTACCTGACCTCAACACCATCACAGACTGGTCTCCCCCTGACCTCAGCACCATCACAGACTGGTCTCCCCCTGACCTCAACACCATCAGAGACTGGTCTCCCCCTGTCTGCCAGACCTCAACACCATCACAGACTGGTCTCCCCCTGTCTGCCAGACCTCAGCACCATCACAGACTGGTCTCCCCCTGTCTGCCAGACCTCAACACCATCACAGACTGGTCTCCCCCTGACTACCTGACCTCAACACCATCACAGACTGGTCTCCCCCTGACTACCTGACCTCAACACCATCACAGACTGGTCTCCCCCTGGCTGCCTGACCTCAGCACCATCACAGACTGGTCTCCCCCTGACCTCAACACCATCACAGACTGGTCTCCCCCTGACTACCTGACCTCAGCACCATCACAGACTGGTCTCCCCCTGACCTCAACACCATCACAGACTGGTCTCCCCCTGACCTCAACACCATCACAGACTGGTCTCCCCCAGACCTCAACACCATCACAGACTGGTCTCCCCCAGACCTCAACACTATCACAGACTGGTCTCCCCCTGTCTGCCTGACCTCAACACCATCACAGACTGGTCTCCCCCTGACCTCAACACCATCACAGACTGGTCTCCCCTGACCTCAACACCATCACAGACTGGTCTCCCCTGACTACCTGACCTCAACACCATCACAGACTGGTCTCCCCCTGACTACCTGACCTCAGCACCATCACAGACTGGTCTCCCCTGACCTCAACACCATCACAGACTGGTCTCCCCTTGACCTCAACACCATCACAGACTGGTCTCCCCTGACCTCAACACCATCACAGACTGGTCTCCCCCTGACTACCTGACCTCAACACCATCACAGACTGGTCTCCCCTGACCTCAGCACCATCACAGACTGGTCTCCCCCTGACCTCAACACCATCAGAGACTGGTCTCCCCCTGTCTGCCAGACCTCAACACCATCACAGACTGGTCTCCCCCTGTCTGCCAGACCTCAGCACCATCACAGACTGGTCTCCCCCTGACTACCTGACCTCAACACCATCACAGACTGGTCTCCCCCTGGCTGCCTGACCTCAGCACCATCACAGACTGGTCTCCCCCTGACCTCAACACCATCACAGACTGGTCTCCCCCTGACTACCTGACCTCAGCACCATCACAGACTGGTCTCCCCTGACTACCTGACCTCAGCACCATCACAGACTGGTCTCCCCTGACCTCAACACCATCACAGACTGGTCTCCCCCTGACTACCTGACCTCAGCACCATCACAGACTGGTCTCCCCTGACCTCAACACCATCACAGACTGGTCTCCCCCTGACCTCAGCACCATCACAGACTGGTCTCCCCCTGTCTGCCTGACCTCAACACCATCACAGACTGGTCTCCCCCTGACCTCAACACCATCACAGACTGGTGTCCCCCTGACCTCAACACCATCACAGACTGGTCTCCCCCAGACCTCAACACCATCACAGACTGGTCTCCCCCAGACCTCAACACTATCACAGACTGGTCTCCCCCTGTCTGCCTGACCTCAACACCATCACAGACTGGTCTCCCCCTGACCTCAACACCATCACAGACTGGTCTCCCCCTGACCTCAACACCATCACAGACTGGTCTCCCCCTGACCTCAACACCATCACAGACTGGTCTCCCCCTGACTACCTGACCTCAACACCATCACAGACTGGTCTCCCCCTGGCTGCCTGACCTCAGCACCATCACAGACTGGTCTCCCCTGACCTCAACACCATCACAGACTGGTCTCCCCTGACTACCTGACCTCAGCACCATCACAGACTGGTCTCCCCCTGACCTCAACACCATCACAGACTGGTCTCCCCTGACCTCAACACCATCACAGACTGGTCTCCCCCAGACCTCAACACCATCACAGACTGGTCTCCCCCAGACCTCAACACTATCACAGACTGGTCTCCCCCTGTCTGCCTGACCTCAACACCATCACAGACTGGTCTCCCCCTGACCTCAACACCATCACAGACTGGTCTCCCCCTGACCTCAACACCATCACAGACTGGTCTCCCCCTGACTACCTGACCTCAACACCATCACAGACTGGTCTCCCCCTGACTACCTGACCTCAGCACCATCACAGACTGGTCTCCCCCTGACCTCAACACCATCACAGACTGGTCTCCCCTTGACCTCAACACCATCACAGACTGGTCTCCCCCTGACCTCAACACCATCACAGACTGGTCTCCCCCTGACTACCTGACCTCAACACCATCACAGACTGGTCTCCCCCTGACCTCAGCACCATCACAGACTGGTCTCCCCCTGACCTCAACACCATCAGAGACTGGTCTCCCCCTGTCTGCCAGACCTCAACACCATCACAGACTGGTCTCCCCCTGTCTGCCAGACCTCAGCACCATCACAGACTGGTCTCCCCCTGACTACCTGACCTCAACACCATCACAGACTGGTCTCCCCCTGGCTGCCTGACCTCAGCACCATCACAGACTGGTCTCCCCCTGACCTCAACACCATCACAGACTGGTCTCCCCCTGACTACCTGACCTCAGCACCATCACAGACTGGTCTCCCCCTGACTACCTGACCTCAGCACCATCACAGACTGGTCTCCCCCTGACCTCAACACCATCACAGACTGGTCTCCCCCTGACTACCTGACCTCAGCACCATCACAGACTGGTCTCCCCCTGACCTCAACACCATCACAGACTGGTCTCCCCCTGACCTCAGCACCATCACAGACTGGTCTCCCCCTGTCTGCCTGACCTCAACACCATCACAGACTGGTCTCCCCCTGACCTCAACACCATCACAGACTGGTGTCCCCCTGACCTCAACACCATCACAGACTGGTCTCCCCCAGACCTCAACACCATCACAGACTGGTCTCCCCCAGACCTCAACACTATCACAGACTGGTCTCCCCCTGTCTGCCTGACCTCAACACCATCACAGACTGGTCTCCCCTGACCTCAACACCATCACAGACTGGTCTCCCCCTGACCTCAACACCATCACAGACTGGTCTCCCCCTGACCTCAACACCATCACAGACTGGTCTCCCCTTGACCTCAACACCATCACAGACTGGTCTCCCCCTGACCTCAACACCATCACAGACTGGTCTCCCCCTGACTACCTGACCTCAACACCATCACAGACTGGTCTCCCCCTGACTACCTGACCTCAACACCATCACAGACTGGTCTCCCCCTGACTACCTGACCTCAACACCATCACAGACTGGTCTCCCCCTGACCTCAGCACCATCACAGACTGGTCTCCCCCTGACCTCAACACCATCAGAGACTGGTCTCCCCCTGTCTGCCAGACCTCAACACCATCACAGACTGGTCTCCCCCTGTCTGCCAGACCTCAGCACCATCACAGACTGGTCTCCCCCTGTCTGCCAGACCTCAACACCATCACAGACTGGTCTCCCCCTGGCTGCCTGACCTCAGCACCATCACAGACTGGTCTCCCCCTGACCTCAACACCATCACAGACTGGTCTCCCCCTCACTACCTGACCTCAGCACCATCACAGACTGGTCTCCCCCTGACCTCAACACCATCACAGACTGGTCTCCCCCTGACCTCAACACCATCACAGACTGGTCTCCCCCTGACCTCAACACCATCACAGACTGGTCTCCCCCTGACTACCTGACCTCAGCACCATCACAGACTGGTCTCCCCCTTACCTCAACACCATCACAGACTGGTCTCCCCCTGTCTACCTGACCTCAGCACCATCACAGACTGGTCTCCCCCTGACTACCTGACCTCAGCACCATCACAGACTGGTCTCCCCCTGTCTACCAGACCCTGCTGAGATCCCGGTCACCATCTGATCCTCCTAAAATGACGCATCACAAAGAATTACCTTGGTGTACATTTTTAAACATTATATTATCCAAGAATAGAATAAACGGTTGAATAATTGAAATGACCATTATTCCCTGATCCCAGACTGTAGCTTTAAACTGCTGTCCTGTAGATCTACCCATCAATTCAAGATGGCACTTTGGTATCATTCACTGATATTGTTAATATAGGCCTACTGCAGAAATCACCTGAGCTCCGTAGACTGGTCTGTCTGACCCTGCTGGTAGTCCTGTCCCCAATCTGATCCTGCTCAGACATGATGAGCACAGTGTTGTGTACTTCAGGATTATATTTTATTTTGTTGTTCCAGAGATTATTTGGAAAAACTGTCTTCTTTCTGCTTTGTATGTGTTAGCCTAAATATTGTATTTTTAAAAAAAAAGCACGTCTTTTTTTAATCGCATGATTCCCAGAATTCACTGCTTCAACTTCAGTAGCCGACCCTCTCCTAGTTGGGAGTGAGAGTTCCTAGTGTGCCTAGTGAGTGTGTTCCCATTGAAATAGAGTATACTGCCTGTATGGGTGGAGAATCACATGACAGTTAACTTGAATATGAAATTAACTTCAATATGATTAGACTGTACTTTTTTTACTACAGTGTCTGTAAATAAATATTGATAATAGAAAGAAGCGGATGGCGCTCAACTAACGTGAGTCAAAGTGCAATCAAAAAATGTTTATTTAAAAAAAAAAATCATAATTGAAAAGGAAAAAAGGCACGACGCACAGAGACTACGATGGTGAGCGAGCGTTGCGCCAAAGGGGGGTACTACTTCGGTTGTTAGAAGTGGGAGGGACTTACATTATTTTGAATAAAAAAAATTCCAGTCGGATAAACACTCCGAACAGCCTACCGACCAATCGGAGGCGTCCACATGGTCCTAAAGCACACCGTTGCCTCGTTTGATAAAATGGGGGGGACGACAACAAAAATGCAATTACAGAATGTGTGTGTGTGGGGGGGAAGGGAGTGGGGGTAATCAATAAATATTGGGTAATAAATATTGATGACCCATTTATTTTGTCTCTGACTGCAAATCGCCTCCTAAAAAGGTAGGATATATCCTATAGGACTATGCAAAACGTAGCAAGCTTCGCTGTCATCATTCTCGCTGCTTCCAGTTCAGTAGCCATGCATGCGAGATCAGATGTGCATGTGAAATAGAGTAGAAATAGAGTAGACTATAGCCTATGTATAAATGAGCGGAGAAGCACGGGGCAGTTATCTTTCCAAGGAAATGTACTTCCTGAATAGGCCTATGATTGGACTATAGTTTACTACATTACCTAGAAATAGGGCTAAATATTGATCACCCATATTTCTCTGTCTGAAAGTCTTCCCTGTCCTTAAAGAGGTAGAAGCCTCTCCGAACTCTGCTCTCTTCAAACTACATCTAACTTATTGGCTGTAACGGCTGTCTTTCGAGAGAGTGGAAGCAGCGTGGGTAGTGCTCATCATGAATTTATTAAAAGATCGAACACTTTAAACACAAAAAGGCAAGAAACCGACAGCCAAACAGTTCTGTCAGGTGCAAAAACACTAAACGGAAAATATTACCCACAAAGGAAAAACAGGCACTTATGTGTGACACCCAATCAGCAACAACCAACAACAGCTGTGCCTGATTGGAAGCCACACACGGCCAAAATCAACGGGGCCGTTACATTGGCTGATAAAGGGAGAATCTCTGGTAATTTAATCTATTTCTTATTAAGTTATTTATGGATTTGCCCTTTTAAACAGCTGCATATTATCAAGATGTCAAAGTGTCGCCAACAAAAAAAAGGTCAACAATAGGTCTATAGCAAATGCAGAATATGGTATTCATTTATCACCTGTAAATAGCCCTCTTTAGTTGTGCTCAAAGCCATTCCATTCCAAGCAGCATGTATTTTTCAACATGAATCAATGTGCCCAATCAGCCGTCCGTAACAGCACAATCATAAACAACAGAGTAGAGCTGGCTAATAAGTCCTTCGTTTTTGGGGGTCATGCTCAGGTAAAACAATTTGGCTAATCTATACTTCCATATTTCCAAGTCCTATTCTTAAAGATCAAAGGGGTATAACATTTATTGGAATGACTGGAATTCTGATAGACTTTGGCTTTTAATGTAAAAGATATAATTTAATCATATTTATTGTATGTAGTAGGAAACGATGGGTTAATGGAACATCCTAATATGGCCAGCTGTGTAAACCTTAACAATGATTTATCCTGCAATAGATGTTCAATCAATAGATGTTGTTCAATTTGTAACATACATCATTTTACCAAGGATTCTAGAATCTTAGCTTTGAAATGTGGTGCTATTGGTTAAGATTCCCGACCTGATGGAGTGGCAGCACCGACTTATTACTGAGATCGCTACTATCCCCGACCTGATGGAGTGGCAGCACCGGCTTATTACGGAGATCGCTACTATCCCCGACCTGACGGAGTGGCAGCACCGGCTTATTATTGAGATCACTACTATCCCCGACCTGATGGAGTGGCAGCACCGGCTTATTACTGAGATCGAGACTATCCCTGACCTGATGGAGTGGCAGCACCGGCTTATTACTGAGATCACTACTATCCCCGACCTGATGGAGTGGCAGCACCGGCTTATTACTGAGATCACTACTATCCCTGACCTGATGGAGTAGCAGCACCGGCTTATTACTGAGATCACTACTATCCCCGACCTGATGGAGTAGCAGCACCGGCTTATTACTGAGATCACTACTATCCCCGACCTGATGGAGTGACAGCACCGGCTTATTACTGAGATCGCTACTATCCCTGACCTGATGGAGTGGCAGCACCGGCTTATTACTGAGATCACTACTATCCCCGACCTGATGGAGTGGCAGCACCGGCTTATTACTGAGATCACTACTATCCCTGACCTGATGGAGTAGCAGCACCGGCTTATTACTGAGATCACTACTATCCCTGACCTGATGGAGTAGCAGCACCGGCTTATTACTGAGATCGCTACTATCCCCGACCTGATGGAGTGGCAGCACCGGCTTATTACTGAGATCGCTACTATCCCCGACCTGATGGAGTGGCAGCACCGGCTTATTACTGAGATGCTACTATCCCCGACCTGATGGAGTGGCAGCACCGGCTTATTACAGAGATCGCTACTATCCCCGACCTGATGGAGTGGCAGCACCGGCTTATTACTGAGATCGCTACTATCCCCGACCTGATGGAGTGGCAGCACCGGCTTATTACTGAGATCACTACTATCCCCGACCTGATGGAGTGGCAGCACCGGCTTATTACTGAGATCACTACTATCCCTGACCTGATGGAGTAGCAGCACCGGCTTATTACTGAGATCACTACTATCCCCGAACTGATGGAGTAGCAGCACCGGCTTATTACTGAGATCCCTACTATCCCCGACCTGATGGAGTGGCAGCACTGGCTTATTACTGAGATCACTACTATCCCTGACCTGATGGAGTAGCAGCACCGGCTTATTACTGAGATCGCTACTATCCCCGACCTGATGGAGTGGCAGCACCGGCTTATTACTGAGATCGCTAATATCCCTGACCTGATGGAGTGGCAGCACCGGCTTATTACTGAGATCACTACTATCCCCGACCTGATGGAGTGGCAGCACCGGCTTATTACTGAGATCACTACTATCCCCGACCTGATGGAGTGGCAGCACCGGCTTATTACTGAGATCACTACTATCCCTGACCTGATGGAGTAGCAGCACCGGCTTATTACTGAGATCGCTACTATCCCCGACCTGATGGAGTGGCAGCACCGGCTTATTACTGAGATCACTACTATCCCCGACCTGATGGAGTGGCAGCACCGGCTTATTACTGAGATCACTACTGTCCCCGACCTGATGGAGTAGCAGCACCGGCTTATTACTGAGATCACTACTATCCCCGACCTGATGGAGTGGCAGCACCGGCTTATTACTGAGATCACTACTATCCCCGACCTGATGGAGTGGCAGCACCGGCTTATTACTGAGATCACTACTATCCCCGACCTGATGGAGTAGCAGCACCGGCTTATTACTGAGATCACTACTATCCCCGACCTGATGGAGTGGCAGCACTGGCTTATTACTGAGATCACTACTATCCCTGACCTGATGGAGTAGCAGCACCGGCTTATTACTGAGATCACTACTATCCCCGACCTGATGGAGTAGCAGCACCGGCTTATTACTGAGATCACTACTATCCCCGACCTGATGGAGTGGCAGCACCGGCTTATTACTGAGATCACTACTATCCCTGACCTGATGGAGTAGCAGCACCGGCTTATTACTGAGATCGCTACTATCCCCGACCTGATGGAGTGGCAGCACCGGCTTATTACTGAGATCGCTACTATCCCCGACCTGACAGAGTAGCAGCACCGGCTTATTACTGAGATCACTACTATCCCCGACCTGACGGAGCGGCAGCACCGGCTTATTACTGAGATCACTACTATCCCCGACCTGACGGAGTGGCAGCACCGGCTTATTACTGAGATCACTACTATCCCCGACCTGACGGAGTGGCAGCACCGGCTTATTACTGAGATCACTACTATCCCCGACCTGATGGAGTGGCAGCACCGGTTTATTTCTATCCTTTTGGAATATTTCCAGATAACAATGTTACATTTCATAACTTCTTTAAACAATAAAAGCAAATTTACCAATATTTCTGAATATGGATATATAGCGTTTAGGAATGAAACTCTTCAGATCAATATAGAGCTAGATAAAAATTGGTTCTGATATTGAAGTCACAGATGGGTTAATTTTATCTTCACAATCAAACCACATCGGTTCAGAGATCTACTCTGTAAACCACTTCCTGACTGAGAAAACAGGATGGAGTGAGGTATGATGTAAACAACTGCTGCACAGTGGCGTGTCACACACTAGTAACGTAGATTGTTCTCTACAGAACACTCTGTTTACTCGACAGTGAGGGGAAAAAAGTATTTGATCCCCTGTTGATTTTGTACGTTTGCCCACTGACAAAGAAATGATCAGTCTATAATTTTAATGGTAGGTTTATTTGAAGGTGGTCCCGTGTGGCTCAGTTGGTAGAGCATGGTGTTTGCAACACCAGGGTTCTGGGTTTGATTCCCACGGGGGGACCAATACGGAAAAAAATGTATGAAATGTATGCATTCACTACTGTAAGTCGCTCTGGATAAGAGCGTCTGCTAAATGTCTAAAATGTAAATATAAATAATTTCTTTGTCAGTGGGCAAATGTACAAAATCAGTTACCCCTAGAAGCTTAACCTGGGTCAGATCCCAGATCTGTACTTGCTCTAAAAGCATGCGTTTGGTTTTACCAGCATTTAAGAGCAGTTGGAGGCCACGGAAAGGAGAGTTGTATGGCATTGAAGCTCGTTTGGAGGTTTGTTAACACAGTGTCCAAAGAAGGGCCAGATGTATACAGAATGGTGTCGTCTGCGTAGAGGTGGATCAGGGAATCACCCGCAGCAAGAGCGATATCGTTGATATTTACAGAGAAAAGAGTCGGCCCGAGAATTGAACCCTGTGTTACCCCCATAGAGACTGCCAGAGGTCCGGACAACAGGCCCATCCGATTTTACACATTGAACTCCGTCTGCGAAGTAGTTGGTGAACCAGGCGAGGAAGTTAAAAGTTCCTAACCCACCAAACTAGCGTCCGGTCCAAGGGGGGGGGTGTACTTTCCTTACTACAGAAACAGGTTCCTACCCTCTATAACATGTCGTACTTACTAAACCCTCCTGTTTCCCCATACAGACAGACCTCTGTCCGTCCAGCGTGAATCTTTCCACAGCAGAGTGTCCATCTCCTGCCCCGACAAGACAGGAGAAGATATGAGATTCCACCTCTCTTGGAACGAGACCCTCGTTCACACCACAGTGCTCAAGATTAACCAGATTCACACCAGAAACAACCAATCAGACACCTGGATCCAGTTCTACCTAGCTGAACAGAACCAGAACCACAATCTACCCAACCGCTATGTGTTCACGGTCAATGGATCAGGAATGTATACCTGTAGAGCGGACAAGCTGTGGCCACCCCCTTATGAAGAGGACTATGTTCACACTCTACTGATTGCAGGTAAGCGACTGAATACAAAGCATTTGCACTGCACAAATGAACGGACCTGGTCCCAGATCTGTAACAGAACCATACTATCCTAGCCTGGTCCCAGATCTATAACAGAACCATACTATCCTAGCCTGGTCCCAGATCTATAACAGAACCATACTATCCTAGCCTGGTCCCAGATCTGTAACAGAACCATACTATCCTAGCCTGGTCCCAGATCTGTAACAGAACCATACTATCCTAGCCTGGTCCCAGATCTGTAACAGAACCATACTATCCTAGCCTGGTCCCAGATCTGTAACAGAACCATACTATCCTAGCCTGGTCCCAGATCTGTAACAGAACCATACTATCCTAGCCTGGTCCCAGACCTATAACAGAACCATACTATCCTAGCCTGGTCCCAGATCTGTAACAGAACCATACTATCCTAGCCTGGTCCCAGATCTATAACAGAACCATACTATCCTAGCCTGGTCCCAGATCTAAAACAGAACCATACTATCCTAGCCTGGTCCCAGATCTGTAACAGAACCATACTATCCTAGCCTGGTCCCAGACCTATAGCAGAACCATACTATCCTAGCCTGGTCCCAGATCTATAACAGAACCATACTATCCTAGCCTGGTCCCAGACCTATAACAGAACCATACTATCCTAGCCTGGTCACAGACCTATAACAGAACCATACTATCCTAGCCTGGTCCCAGATCAACACCACTAACAGAACCATACTATCCTAGCCTGGTCCCAGATCTATAAAAGAACCATACAATCCTAGCCTGGTCCCAGATCTATAACAGAACCATACTATCCTAGCCTGGTCCCAGATCTATAACAGAACCATACTATCCTAGCCTCGTCCCAGATCTATAACAGAACCATAAAATCCTAGCCTGGTCCCAGATCTGTAACAGAACCATACTATCCTAGCCTGGTCCCAGATCTATTACAGAACCATACTATCCTAGCCTGGTCCCAGATCTATAACAGAACCATACTATCCTAGCCTGGTCCCAGATCTATAACAGAACCATACTATCCTAGCCTGGTCCCAGATCTATAACAGAACCATACTATCCTAGCCTGGTCCCAGATCGTAGTTCTAATTACTGGCTTCTTGTGTGTTCTGATTGGTTCCCAGAGAAGCAGTGTCTGAAACCCCACTATCCGCTAGCCAATCAGAGTTGTGTGGAGGATCCTAAACCCCTCCTTCTGTGTGTGTTATTGGTTGGATGTGGGGCGCTACTCTTCTACAGCACCATCATCACCTTCGTCGTCGTCCTCACCTGGGTAGGTAGATCCTGCACAATGACAGAGGCAGCGTTCCAAATTGCAGCCTGTGGTTGGCCACGTTACTGCACCCTGCACTTTAAGGAACTACAAATCGAAAACAGTCAGTGTTTTCATAGACACAATTGAAAATGTATTGTCTGGATTGGGCTTTTATTCAACCGTCAAATAAAATCACTCAATCAATAAGGTTCCATTTGGGACGCAGACAGACAGACAGACAGACAGACAGACAGACAGACAGACAGACAGACAGACAGACAGACAGACAGACAGACAGGGACATGACAGACAGACTGACAGACAGACAGACAGACAGACAGACTGACAGACAGACTGACAGACTGACAGGGACATGACAGACAGACTGACAGTGACATGACAGACAGGGACATGACAGACAGACTGACAGACGGACAGACAGACTGACAGGGACATGACAGACAGACTGACATGACAGACTGACTGACAGCAACATGACAGACAGACTGACAGCGACATGACAGACAGACTGACAGCGACATGACAGACAGACTGACAGCAACATGACAGACAGACTGACAGACGGACAGACAGACTGACAGGGACAGACTGACAGCGACATGACAGACAGACTGACAGGACATGACAGACAGACTGACAGCAACATGACAGACAGACTGACAGGGACATGACAGACAGACTGACAGACAGACTGACAGCAACATGACAGACAGACTGACAGAAACATGACAGACAGACTGACAGCGACCTGACAGACAGGGACATGACAGACAGACTGACAGACAGACAGGGACATGACAGACAGGGACATGACAGACAGACTGACAGAGACATGACAGGCAGACTGACAGAGACATGACAGGCAGACTGACAGACAGACTGACAGACAGACAGGGACATGACAGACTGACTGACAGAGACATGACAGACAGGGACATGACAGACAGACTGACAGACAGACTGACAGACAGACAAGGACATGACAGACTGACTGACAGAGACATGACAGACAGGGACATGACAGACATGATAGACAGACTGACATGACAGACTGACAGGGACATGACAGACAGACAGTAATGTATAGATGACACTGTATTCTGACAGTAATTTATAGATGCCACTGTATTCTGATGGTAATGTATAGATGACACTATATTCTGACAGTAATGTATAGATGCCACTGTATTCTAACAGTAATGTATCGATGCCACTGTATTCTGATGGTAATGTATAGATGCCACTGTATTCTAACAGTAATGTATAGATGCCACTGTATTCTGACGATAATGTATAGATGCCACTGTATTCTAACAGTAATGTATAGATGCCACTGTATTCTGACGATAATGTATAGATGCCACTGTATTCTAACAGTAATGTATAGATGCCACTGTATTCTGACGATAATGTATAGATGCCCCTGTATTCTAACAGTAATGTATAGATGCCACTGTATTCTAACAGTAATGTATAGATGCCACTGTATTCTAACAGTAATGTATAGATGCCACTGTATTCTGACGATAATGTATAGATGCCACTGTATTCTAACAGTAATGTATAGATGCCACTGTATTCTAACGGTAATGTATAGATGCCACTGTATTCTGACGATAATGTATTGATGCCACTGTATTCTAACAGTAATGTATAGATGCCACTGTATTCTGACGATAATGTATAGATGCCACTGTATTCTAACAGTAATGTATAGATGCCACTGTATTCTGACGATAATGTATAGATGCCACTGTATTCTGACAGTAATGTATAGATGCCACTGTATTCTAACAGTAATGTATAGATGCCACTGTATTCTAACAGTAATGTATAGATGCCACTGTATTCTGACGATAATGTATAGATGCCACTGTATTCTAACAGTAATGTATAGATGCCACTGTATTCTAACGGTAATGTATAGATGCCACTGTATTCTGACGATAATGTATAGATGCCACTGTATTCTAACAGTAATGTATAGATGCCACTGTATTCTAACAGTAATGTATAGATGCCACTGTATTCTGACGATAATGTATTGATGCCACTGTATTCTAACAGTAATGTATAGATGCCACTGTATTCTAACGGTAATGTATAGATGCCACTGTATTCTGACAGTAATGTATAGATGCCACTGTATTCTAACAGTAATGTATAGATGCCACTGTATTCTAACAGTAATGTATAGATGCCACTGTATTCTAACAGTAATGTATAGATGCCACTGTATTCTAACAGTAATGTATAGATGCCACTGTATTCTAACAGTAATGTATAGATGCCACTGTATTCTAACAGTAATGTATAGATGCCACTGTATTCTAACGGTAATGTATAGATGCCACTGTATTCTAACGGTAATGTATAGATGCCACTGTATTCTAACAGTAATGTATAGATGCCACTGTATTCTAACAGTAATGTATAGATGCCACTGTATTCTAACAGTAATGTATAGATGCCACTGTATTCTAACGGTAATGTATAGATGCCACTGTATTCTAACAGTAATGTATAGATGCCACTGTATTCTAACAGTAATGTATAGATGCCACTGTATTCTAACAGTAATGTATAGATGCCACTGTATTCTTCTAATACTAATGGGGTGATATCTTTTTTCCTCAGAGGAAGCTGAAGAAGGAAATTTCTGCTCAGAGTACATACTTGAACATAAAGCTAGGAGAGAAGAGAGTTCCTCAGAGAGTCCAGTATCCAGTCACCGGAAGGTTCTGATGCTGATCTTCCTAAGGCTGTGCGTGCACTACTTTTGTGCACAATATAGGGAATAGGCACCCTAATCTGGGACTTGGCCGATTGGCTCTTCAATCAATCTACTGACGCATTCAATGCATTATAACTTCGGGAAAATCAGGATCATTAGGACATGATCAGAATACATGATTACGTCTCATACTGCATCAGAACAGCGTCGTACTGCATCAGAACAGCTTCGTACTGCATCAGAACAGCTTCATACTGCATCAGAACAGGTCATACTGCATCAGAACAGCTTCATACTGCATCAGAACAGGTCATACTGCATCAGAACAGCTTCATACTGCATCAGAACAGGTCATACTGCATCAGAACAGCTTCATACTGCATCAGAACAGCGTCGTACTGCATCAGAACAGCGTCGTACTGCATCAGAACAGGTCATACTGCATCAGAACAGCTTTATAATGCATTATCAGCTTCATACTGCATTAGAACAGGTCATACTGCATCAGAACAGCTTCATACTGCATCAGAACAGGTCATACTGCATCAGAACAGCTTTATAATGCATTATCAGCTTCATACTGCATTAGAACAGGTCATACTGCATCAGAACAGCTTCATACTGCATCAGAACAGGTCATACTGCATCAGAACAGCTTCATACTGCATTAGAACAGGTCATACTGCATCAGAACAGTGTCGTACTGCATCAGAACAGCTTCATACTGCATTAGAACAGGTCATACTGCATCAGAACAGTGTCGTACTGCATCAGAACAGCTTCATACTGCATCAGAACAGCTTCATACTGCATCAGAACAGTGTCATACTGCATCAGAACAGCGTCACACTGCATCAGAACAGCTTCATACTGCATCAGAACAGGTCATACTGCATCAGAACAGCTTTATAATGCATTATCAGCTTCATACTGCATTAGAACAGGTCATACTGCATCAGAACAGCTTCATACTGCATTAGAACAGTGTCATACTGCATCAGAACAGCTTCATACTGCATCAGAACAGTGTCGTACTGCATCAGAACAGCTTCATACTGCATCAGAACAGGTCATACTGCATCAGAACAGCTTCATACTGCATCAGAACAGCTTCATACTGCATTAGAACAGGTCATACTGCATCAGAACAGCTTCATACTGCATTAGAACAGTGTCATACTGCATCAGAACAGCTTCATACTGCATTAGAACAGGTCATACTGCATCAGAACAGCTTCATACTGCATTAGAACAGTGTCATACTGCATCAGAACAGCTTCATACTGCATCAGAACAGCTTCATACTGCATCAGAACAGCTTCATATTGCATTAGAACAGGTCATACTGCATCAGAACAGCTTCATACTGCATCAGAACAGCTTTATAATGCATTATCAGCTTCATACTGCATTAGAACAGGTCATACTGCATCAGAACAGTGTCATACTGCATCAGAACAGTGCCATACTGCATCAGAACAGCTTTATACTGCATCAGAACAGGTCATACTGCATCAGAACAGCTTCGTACTGCATCAGAACAGCTTCATACTGCATCAGAACAGCTTTATACTGCATCAGAACAGTGTCATACTGCATCAGAATAGTGTCATACTGCATCAGAACAGCTTTATACTGCATCAGAACAGTGTCATACTGCATCAGAATAGTGTCATACTGCATCAGAACAGCTTTATACTGCATCAGAACAGGTCATACTGCATCAGAACAGCTTCGTACTGCATCAGAACAGCTTCATACTGCATCAGAACAGCTTCATACTGCATTAGAACAGGTCATACTGCATCAGAACAGCTTCATACTGCATTAGAACAGTGTCATACTGCATCAGAACAGCTTCATACTGCATTAGAACAGGTCATACTGCATCAGAACAGCTTCATACTGCATTAGAACAGTGTCATACTGCATCAGAACAGCTTCATACTGCATCAGAACAGCTTCATACTGCATCAGAACAGCTTCATATTGCATTAGAACAGGTCATACTGCATCAGAACAGCTTCATACTGCATCAGAACAGCTTTATAATGCATTATCAGCTTCATACTGCATTAGAACAGGTCATACTGCATCAGAACAGTGTCATACTGCATCAGAACAGTGTCATACTGCATCAGAACAGCTTTATACTGCATCAGAACAGGTCATACTGCATCAGAACAGCTTCGTACTGCATCAGAACAGCTTCATACTGCATCAGAACAGCTTTATACTGCATCAGAACAGTGTCATACTGCATCAGAATAGTGTCATACTGCATCAGAACAGCTTTATACTGCATCAGAACAGTGTCATACTGCATCAGAATAGTGTCATACTGCATCAGAACAGCTTTATACTGCATCAGAACAGGTCATACTGCATCAGAACAGCTTCGTACTGCATCAGAACAGCTTCGTACTGCATCAGAACAGCTTCATAATACATTATTCCTACAGGCTCTAAGTAAAGTTGTACCAATCAGGATGTTTGTATTAAACGCTACACTCTGTATAATCTCTGTGTTGTTCCATAACAATGACTTCCCTGCCTATTGTTTAATGCTCTGTATGAAGCTGTTTGTGTTTCAAAAGTAAAGGAAGGAGAATGTTCATGTGAGTTTCACGTTACGCCCTCACCACACGTTCTTCCTGACATGCTAGGGTTTCACGCTCAAATGGCACCCTATTCCCTATGTAGTGCACTACTGTTGACCAGGGTCCATATGGGCTCTGGTCTAAAGTAGTGCACTATAATATAAGGAATAGGGTGACATTTGGGACACCTCCGAGACATTTTTCACGCCTATTCTAGGAAACAGTTCAAATCTTATCAAAGATCATGTCTACGATTCATTACTGAGCAGTTTCACACAACCCCACATACTGTAAGCACACATAAATATTGAATGCCGTTGGTAAATATGTGGATAATCCCTAAATAAAATGGCTGGTTCTATAAATAGGGCACTACTTTTGTCCAGGGCCCATAAGGGAATAAGGGACATTTCAGACAAACCCCTTTATCTGACAGTTGTGGCTGCTTTGCGTGATGTATTGTTGTCTCTACCTTCTTGCCCTTTGTGCTGTTGTCTGTGGCCCAATAATGTTTGTACCATGTTTTGTGCTGCTACCATGTTGTGTTGCTGTCATGTTGTGTTTCTACCATGTTGTGTTGCTACCATGCTGTGTTGTTACCATGCTGTGTTTCTACCATGTTGTGTTTCTACCATGTTGTGTTGCTACCATGTTGTGTTGCTACCATGCTGTGTTGCTACCATGCTGTGTTGTCATGTTGTGCTGCTACCATGCTGTGTTGTCATGTTGTGCTGCTACCATGTTGTGTTGCTACCATGCTGTGTTGTCATGCTGTGTTGTCATGTTGTGTTGCTACCATGTTGTATTGTCATGTTGTGTTGCTGCCATGCTATGTTGCTACCATGTTGTGTTGCTACCATGCTGTGTTGTCATGTTGTGCTGCTACCATGTTGTGTTGCTACCATGCTGTGTTGTCATGTTGTGTTGCTACCATGCAGTGTTGTCATGTTGTGTTGCTACCATGTTGTGTTTCTACCATGCTGTGTTGCTACCATGCTGTGTTGTCATGTTGTGTTTCTACCATGTTGTGATGCTACCATGTTGTGTTTCTACTATGCTGTGTTGCTACCATGTTGTGTTGTCATGTTGTGTTGCTACCATGTTGTGTTTCTACCATGTTGTGTTGCTACCATGCTGTGTTATCATGTTGTGTTGCTACCATGTTGTGTTTCTACCATGTTGTGTTTCTACCATGTTGTGTTGCTACCATGCTGTGTTGTCATGTTGTGTTGCTGCCATGTTGTGTTTCTACCATGTTGTGATGCTACCATGCTGTGTTGTCATGTTGTGCTACTACCATGTTGTGTTGCTACCATGCTGTGTTGTCATGTTGTGTTGCTACCATGCTGTGTTGTCATGTTGTGTTGCTACCATGTTGTGTTGCTACCATGCTGTGTTGTCATGTTGTGTTTCTACCATGTTGTGTTGTCATGTTGTGTTGTCATGTTGTGTTTCTACCATGTTGTGTTGTCATGTTGTGTTGCTACTATGCTGTGTTTCTACCATGTTGTGTTGCTACCATGCTGTGTTGTCATGTTGTGTTTCTACCATGTTGTGTTTCTACCATGTTGTGTTGCTACCATGTTGTGTTTCTACCCCGCTGTGTTGTCATGTTGTGTTGCTACAATGTTGTGTTTCTACCATGCTGTGTTGCTACCATGCTGTGTTTCTACCATGCTGTGTTGCTACCATGTTGTGTTTCTACCATGTTGTGATGCTACCATGTTGTCTGCTACCATGTTGTGTTTCTACCATGCTGTGCTACTACCAGGTTGTGTTGTCATGTTGTGTTTCTACCATGTTGTGTTGCTACCATGTTGTGTTGCTACCATGCTGGGTTGCTACCATTTTGTGTTTCTACCATGCTGTGTTCCTACCATGCTGTGTTTCTACCATGTTGTGTTGCTACCATGTTGTGTTTCTACCATGCTGTGTTGCTACCATGTTGTGTTGTCATGTTGTGTTGCTACCATGTTGTGTTGCTACCATGTTGTGCTCCTACCATGCTGTGTTGTCATGTTGTGTTGCTACCATGTTGTGTTGCTAATTTGAATTGAGGGTGGGACCCTCATTTTAAGGAGGGGGGTGTCACGGCTCCTCCTCTGCAGTGCAGGGGCGGTTCCCCCTGCAGGCAGAGGAGGGTCGTTAGTGATTGGAGCCACCTGGGCTACCATGTTGTGTTTCTACCATGCTGTGTTCCTACCATGCTGTGTTTCTACCATGTTGTGTTGCTACCATGTTGTGTTTCTACCATGTTGTGTTTCTACCATGCTGTGTTGTCATGTTGTGTTGCTACCATGTTGTGTTGCTACCATGTTGTGTTTCTACCATGTTGTGTTGCTACCATGCTGTGTTGTCATGTTGTGATGCTGCCATGTTGTGTTGCTCCCATGTTGTGTTGCTACCATGCTGTGTTGTCATGTTGTGCTGCTACCATGTTGTGCTGCTACCATGCTGTGTTGTCATGTTGTGTTTCTACCATGCTGTGTTGTCATGTTGTGTTGCTACCATGCTGTGTTGTCATGTTGTGTTTCTACCATGTTGTGTTGTCATGTTGTGTTGCTACCATGTTGTGTTGTCATGTTGTGTTTCTACCATGTTGTGTTTTCATGTTGTGTTGCTACCATGCTGTGTTCCTACCATGTTGTGTTGCTACCATGCTGTGTTGTCATGTTGTGTTTCTACCATGTTGTGTTTCTACCATGTTGTGTTGCTACCATGTTGTGTTTCTACCATGCTGTGTTGTCATGTTGTGTTGTGTTGCTACCATGTTGTGTTTCTACCATGCTGTGTTGCTACCATGCTGTGTTTCTACCATGTTGTGTTTCTACCATGTTGTGTTGCTACCATGTTGTGTTGCTACCATGCTGTGTTGTCATGTTGTGTTGCTGCCATGTTGTGTTGCTACCATGTTGTGTTGCTACCATGCTGTGTTGTCATGTTGTGCTGCTACCATGTTGTGTTGCTACCATGCTGTGTTGTCATGTTGTGTTGCTACCATGCTGTGTTGCTACCATGTTGTGTTGTCATGTTGTGTTTCTACCATGTTGTGTTGTCATGTTGTGTTTCTACCATGTTTTGTTGTCATGTTGTGTTGCTGCCATGTTGTGTTGCTACCATGTTGTGTTGCTACCATGCTGTGTTGTCATGTTGTGCTGCTACCATGTTGTGTTGCTACCATGCTGTGTTGTCATGTTGTGTTGCTACCATGCTGTGTTGTCATGTTGTGTTGCTACCATGCTGTGTTGTCATGTTGTGTTTCTACCATGTTGTGTTGTCATGTTGTGTTTCTACCATGTTGTGTTGTCATGTTGTGTTTCTACCATTGCTGTGTTGCTCATGTTGTGTTGCTACCATGTTGTGTTTCTAGCATGTTGTGTTTCTACCATGCTGTGTTGCTACCATGTTGATGCTACCATGCTGTGTTTCTACCATGCTGTGTTTCTACCATGTTGTGTTTCTACCATGTTGTGTTTCTACCATGCTGTGTTTCTACCATGCTGTGTTGTCATGTTGTGTTGTTACCATGTTGTGTTTCTACCATGCTGTGTTGCTACCATGTTGTGTTTCTACCATGTTGTGTTGCTACCATGTTGTGTTGCTACCATGCTGTGTTGTCATGTTGTGTTGCTGCCATGTTGTGTTGCTACCATGTTGTGTTGCTACCATGCTGTGTTGTCATGTTGTGCTGCTACCATGTTGTGTTGCTACCATGCTGTGTTGTCATGTTGTGTTTCTACCATGTTGTGTTGTCATGTTGTGTTTCTACCATGTTTTGTTGTCATGTTGTGTTGCTGCCATGTTGTGTTTCTACCATGTTGTGTTGCTACCATGCTGTGTTGTCATGTTGTTCTGCTACCATGTTGTGTTTCTACCATGCTGTGTTGTCATGTTGTGTTTCTACCATGTTTTGTTGTCATGTTGTGTTGCTGCCATGTTGTGTTTCTACCATGTTGTGTTGCTACCATGCTGTGTTGTCATGTTGTTCTGCTACCATGTTGTGTT
>NC_059466.1:52118467-52125967 GCF_905237065.1 Salmo salar | reverse complement strand
GAACAAGCGATATGGGAGAAACATCAGTCAAAGTAGCTCTAGCAGGACTGGTCACAGGCAGCATACTAATGGTCATCTCCATTAGCGCCATTCTCCTTTACCAGGTAAGGCATTACAAAACAACCTCTGTTTTAACATCGATCACTCCTTGATACCGTAAATTCACGACCAACGGTTAACCTAAATGACAAAAGTTATTTTGGTTGAGAGGCACTACTTTTGATATGTCCTTTTGTAGTTTTCTCCACCGAGTACAGCGCCTTCAGAAACTTTTCACACCCTTTTGACTTTTTCCTAATTTTCTGTTGTTACAGCCTGAATTTAAAATGGATTAAGTGTAGATGTTTTGTCACTGGCCCACACACAATACCTCATAATGTCGAAGTGGAGTTATGTTTTTAGACATTTTTACATGAAAATTTAAAGCTGAAATGTATTGAGTCAATAAGTATTCAAGCCCCTTTTTTTTAATGGTAAGCCTAAATAAGTTCAGGAGTAAAAATGTGCTGAACAAGTCACCATAATAAGTTGCATGGACTCACTCTGTGTGCAATAATAGTGTTTAACATTATTTATGAATAACCACCTCATCTCTGTACCCCCACACATACAATTATCTGTGAGGTCCCTCAGTCGAGCAGTGAATTTCAAACACAGATTCAACCACAAAGACCAGGGAGGTTTTCCAATGCAAAGAATGGCACCTGTTGGTAGATGGGTAAAATAAAAAAAAAAGCAGACATTGACTATCCTTTTGAGCATGGTGAAGTTATTAATTACACTTTGGATGGCGTATCAATACACCCAGTCACTACAAAGATACAGGCGTCCTTCCTAACTCAGTTGCCGGAGAGGAAGGAAACCGCTCAGGGATTTCACCATGAGGCCAATGGTGGATTTTAAACAGTTACAGAGTTTAATGGCTGTGATGGGAGAAACACAGAGGATGGATCAACAACATTGTAGTTACTCCACAATACTAACCTAATTGACAGAGTGAAAAGAAGAAAGACTGTACAGAATAAAAACATTCCAAAACATGCTTCCTGTTTGCAACAAGGCACTAAAAATAAAACTGCAAAAATATAACAAAGCAATTCATTTTTTGTCCTGAATATAACGTGCTATGTTTGGGGCAAATCCAATATATTTCTGAGTACCACTCTCCATATTTTCAAGCATATTATTTTACCTTTATTTAACTAGGCAAGTCAGTTAAGAACAAAGTCTTATTTACAATGACGGCCTAGGAACAGTGGGTTAACTGCCTTGTTCAGGAGCAGAACAACAGTTTTTAACTTGACAGGTCAGGGATTCGATCTAGCAACCTTTTGGTTACTGGCCCAAAGCTCTAACCACTAGGGTACCTGCCGCCCGCAGCATAGTGGTGGCTGCATCACGTTATGGGTATGCTTGTAATCGTTAAGGACTGGGGAGTTTTTCAGGATAAAAAAAACCGGAATGGAGCAAAATCCTAGAGGAAAATCTGGAAGTCTGCTTTGATGAATAGACCTTTTAGCAGGACAATAACCTAAAACACAAGGCCACATCTATACTGGGGTTTCTTACCAAGACAGTGAATGTTCCTGAGTGGCCGAGTTACAGTTTTGACTTAAATCTACTTGAAAATCTATGGCAAGACTTGAAAATGGTTGTCTAGCAATGATCCAGGTGTGGAAAGCTCTTAAGAGACTTTACCCATGACAAATCCCAGCTGTAATGGCTGAACTTTTGAACATCTTGGCCATGTTCTGTTATAATCTCCACCTGGCACAGCCAGAAGAGGACTGGCCACCCCTCATTAGCCTGGTTCCTCTCTAGGTTTCTTCCTAGGTTTTGGCCTTTCTAGGGAGTTTTTCCTAGCCACCCCTCATAGCCTGGTTCCTCTCTAGGTTTCTTCCTAGGTTTTGGCCTTTCTAGGGAGTTTTTTCCTAGCCACCGTGCTTCTACACCTGCATTGCTTGCTGTTTGGGGGGTTTTAGGCTGAGTTTCTGTACAGCACTTTGAGATATCAGCTGATGTAAGAAGGGCTTTATAAATACATTTGATTTGATTTAAAGGTTCTTCTACAAAGTATTGACTCAGGGGTCAATATGTCTAGTTCATGTTGGATCAACAGTCATTTCATTGAAATGACATGGAAACAATGTTGATTCAACCAGTGTAGGAAGTATGGTTGCGTTAATCTTTAGCAGACAGTCATGTTCTTTTGATGAATGTATTTGCAATTTTGACGGTGTAAAATATAGTTTAGATGAATGTATTTGTGTTTTGAGAAGGCAACTACATTTTGAAAATGCATTTTAGTGTTTTGCAACAGAGTTCTGTATCTTGTAGATTCTGGTTTTTTGAAAAAAAAATCGACAACATTGCTATAAAAAAAAATAAATAATACATGAGAAAACCTGTAATAGATATAATAATACACCTATTTACCGTCTAGGTTCTGCAGAGGAAAAGAAGGTTTGGAGGAATAACACCAATGATTTCGCAGAATGACGGAAGATTTGGTTATGGAAACTTCCAATGAAGAATTTTCATCAATTGTCTGCATCACCCCCCACATGATCACTACACAGGTGCACCTTGTGCTGGGGGGGACAATAAAAGGCCACTAAAATGCGCAGTTTTTGTCACACAACACAATGGCCACAGAAGTGTCAAGTTTTGACGGATGAGTGCAGGATTGTCCACCGGAGCTGTTGCCAGAGAATGTAATGTTCATTTCTCTACCATAAGCCGCCTCCAACGTCGTTTTAGAGAATTTGGCAGTACGTCCAACCGGCCTCACAACCGCAGACCACGTGTAACCACGCCAGCCCAGGACTTTCTGATTGGCGGGCCTGGCTCCACAGTGGGTGGGCCTATGTCTTCCAGGGCCCACCCACTGGCTGCACCACTGCCCAGTCATGTGAAATCCATAGATTAGGGCCTAACGAATTAATTTCAATTGACTGATTTCCTTATATGAACTGTAACGCGGTAAAATCGTTGATTAAAAAAAAAACATATATATTTAACGATGAAATTGTTGCATGTTGCATTTATATATTTTTTAACAATAGTTAATAAACCAATTCCAAACCTCTGACAATACCAGCCAGTTTTCAGTTTTCCCTCACCACTCAGACCACTCCCAGACAGTCTTAGCAAAATTCTTGCTTGAGAAATTGTTCTTAGCTAAGAAGCTACATTTGTTTCTCTTTGACAGTTTTAATTGAAACAAATCACAGTAAGGTACTTAACTGTTACCAAGAAATAATTAGATAAAAATGTCTGTGTTGGACCGTTAAGGATTCTAGTTGTAAGTGTCCTACCGGTTAGAGATTTAGAATGTGATTTAGAATGTGATTTAGAATGAGATTTAGAATGAGATTTAGAATGAGATTTAGAATGTGATTTAGAATGTGATTTAGAATGTGATTTAGAATGAGATTTAGAATGTGATTTAGAATGTGATTTAGAATGTGATTTAGAATGTGACTTAGAATGAGATTTAGAATGTGATTTAGAATGAGATTTAGAATGTGATCAATGGTTTGAAAACTTTTCATGATTCATTTCTGTCTTAGTCAATATGATTTCTTATAATGTTAAATAAATGTTTCTATTATTGTGACATCTCTAGAAATAGCATCTCTGTATTATCATGGGACGGCAGGTAACCGGAAGGACTAGTAACCGAAAGGTTGCTGGATCGAATCCCTGAGCTGACAAGGTAAAAATCTGTTGTTCTGCCCCCTGAACAAGTCAGTTAACCCACTGTTCCTAGGCCGTCATTGAAAATAAGAATTTGTTCTTAACTGATTTGCCTAGTTAAACAAAGGCAACATTTTTACATTTTTAAATCAGAGAGGTGTTGGAATAACTCGATATATGAGGTAGCAGTGTGGTTAAGGTAAGGTTTACATTTTAAGAAGATACATACTTCTTGTTTAACTAGGGCAAGTCAGTTAAAGAACAAATTCATATTTACAATGACGGCCTAGGAACAGTGGGTTAACTGCCTTGTTCAGGGGCAGAACGACAGATTTTTACCTTGTCAACTCAGGGATTTGATCCAGGAACCTTTCAGTTACTGGCCCAACGCTCTAACTACTAGTCTACCTGCCGCCCCGGGGTTTATGACTATTGTGGCTGGGTTAACTAGTGACAACCCTCTCATTCATTTAAAGGTTAAATAAATTAGACTTGTATTATACTGCTCAATTAATACACTTGCCCCCCATCCCCCCTTCCCCAAAACACGTGTAAATATTGGACTATCCCCCTTCCCCAAAACACGTGTAAATATTGGACTATCACCCCCTTCCCCAAAACACGTGTAAATATTGGACTATCACCCCCTTCCCCAAAACACGTGTAAATATTGGACTATCACCCCCTTCCCCAAAACACGTGTAAATATTGGACTATACATTGTGCCTTCCTGTATCATACTGATGCTAAAATGTTTATTCTATTCTACTGAGATACTTACTTTGTGGTCATATTCTCATCTTGTATTAGTTGTTATTGTTGTTGATATGTCCAGAAGCATTTAGTTGGACGATGTGTAGCATCCGTATACTGTACATATGACTAATAAAACGTGAAAATTTAAAAGCACCCTGGAATGATTCAAGAAGAAAGGTTAAGACTGTTCTGGAATGTCCAGATCCGTATCACATCCATAACCTTCCACGAGGTCTGAAAACAGCAGTTGTTAAAGTGCACCTTTTAAAACATTGAATAATTAGAGCAGTTTGCTGCTGAAGAGTCGGCCGAATTGCCAGTAGAAAGGTGAAGCCAGCTCATTGGTGGCTACAAACAGCATTGGTCGAAGGTTATCTTGACCATGGACTGTGCAACCAAACTCCGGGGTGCCAATAATTTTGTTCATGCCATTTTTTTCTTTAAGTTTACAATTTTAATTTAGAAAATAAGTTTAAAAAAAACACACAAAAAAAAATGTGTTTTTCAATTTCAATTAATTTCTTTGAAGAAATAGGGAATAATTTAAGAAATGTGCAACGGTGCCAATATATTTGGCTGCTACTGTATTTGTATTTCAACAATATTTAAACTTAAGAGTCTATTGACGCACCTGTATAATTGCATTCTACAAAAATCCCCATCAAAATGTGTCTGTTTTAAGATAGAGATATTGTTGTTGTTGTTGTTGTATGGGCTCCGTCTCAATCCACCACAATCGCTTATGTCGGCCTTCCACTTCTGCGGTGGAAAGTGGTTTGGCCTACAAACTACGTCCACTCTACGGAAAGATTAGACTCTCACCAACACGATGGTGTTTTCCGTTTTGCTCTACAACACCCAAAAGCCACCCGGGACTAGTCTGAAGGTAACCCGGTACCGGAACCACAGGACTAGTCTGAAGGTTAACCGGTACCGGGCCCACAGGACTAGTCTGAAGGTTAACCCGGTACCGGGCCCACAGGACTAGTCTGAAGGTTAACCGGTACCGGCCCACAGGACTAGTCTGAAGGTTAACCGGTACCGGGCCCACAGGACTAGTCTGAAGGTTAACCCGGTACCGGGCCCACAGGACTAGTCTGAAGGTTAACCCGGTACCGGGCCCACAGGACTAGTCTGAAGGTAACCCGGTACCGGGCCCACAGGACTAGTCTGAAGGTAACCCGGTACCGGTCCCACAGGACTAGTCTGAAGGTTAACCCGGTACCGGGCCCACAGGACTAGTCTGAAGGTTAACCCGGTACCGGGCCCACAGGACTAGTCTGAAGGTTAACCGGTACCGGGCCCACAGGACTAGTCTGAAGGTTAACCCGGTACCGGGCCCACAGGACTAGTCTGAAGGTTAACCCGGGAACCGGGCCCACAGGACTAGTCTGAAGGTAACCCGGTACCGGGCCCACAGGACTAGTCTGAAGGTAACCCGGTACCGGGCCCACAGGACTAGTCTGAAGGTTAACCCGGTACCGGGCCCACAGGACTAGTCTGAAGGTTAACCCGGTACCGGCCCCACAGGACTAGTCTGAAGGTTAACCGGTACCGGCCCACAGGACTAGTCTGAAGGTTAACCGGTACCGGGCCCACAGGACTAGTCTGAAGGTTAACCCGGTACCGGAACCACAGGACTAGTCTGAAGGTTAACCCGGTACCGGGCCCACAGGACTAGTCTGAAGGTTAACCGGTACCGGGCCCACAGGACTAGTCTGAAGGTTAACCGGTACCGGGCCCACAGGACTAGTCTGAAGGTTAACCCGGTACCGGGCCCACAGGACTAGTCTGAAGGTTAACCCGGTACCGGGCCCACAGGACTAGTCTGAAGGTAACCCGGTACCGGGCCCACAGGACTAGTCTGAAGGTTAACCCGGTACCGGTCCCACAGGACTAGTCTGAAGGTTAACCCGGTACCGGGCCCACAGGACTAGTCTGAAGGTTAACCCGGTACCGGGCCCACAGGACTAGTCTGAAGGTTAACCCGGTACCGGGCCCACAGGACTAGTCTGAAGGTAACCCGGTACCGGCCCCACAGGACTAGTCTGAAGGTTAACCCGGTACCGGGCCCACAGGACTAGTCTGAAGGTTAACCCGGTACCGGGCCCACAGGACTAGTCTGAAGGTAACCCGGTACCGGGCCCACAGGACTAGTCTGAAGGTAACCCGGTACCGGGCCCACAGGACTAGTCTGAAGGTAACCCGGTACCGGGCCCACAGGACTAGTCTGAAGGTTAACCCGGTACCGGGCCCACAGGACTAGTCTGAAGGTTAACCCGGTACCGGGCCCACAGGACTAGTCTGAAGGTTAACCCGGTACCGGGCCCACAGGACTAGTCTGAAGGTTAACCCGGTACCGGGCCCACAGGACTAGTCTGAAGGTTAACCCGGTACCGGGCCCACAGGACTAGTCTGAAGGTTAACCCGGTACCGGGCCCACAGGACTAGTCTGAAGGTTAACCGGTACCGGGCCCACAGGACTAGTCTGAAGGTTAACCCGGTACCGGGCCCACAGGACTAGTCTGAAGGTTAACCCGGTCCCACAGGACTAGTCTGAAGGTAACCCGGTACCGGGCCCACAGGACTAGTCTGAAGGTAACCCGGTACCGGGCCCACAGGACTAGTCTGAAGGTAACCCGGTACCGGGCCCACAGGACTAGTCTGAAGGTAACCCGGTACCGGGCCCACAGGACTAGTCTGAAGGTTAACCCGGTACCGGGCCCACAGGACTAGTCTGAAGGTTAACCGGTACCGGGCCCACAGGACTAGTCTGAAGGTTAACCCGGTACCGGGCCCACAGGACTAGTCTGAAGGTTAACCTGGTACCGGGCCCACAGGACTAGTCTGAAGGTTAACCCGGTCCCACAGGACTAGTCTGAAGGTAACCCGGTACCGGGCCCACAGGACTAGTCTGAAGGTTAACCCGGTCCCACAGGACTAGTCTGAAGGTAACCCGGTACCGGGCCCACAGGACTAGTCTGAAGGTAACCCGGTACCGGGCCCACAGGGTCCCACAGGACTAGTCTGAAGGTTAACCCGGGA
>NC_059466.1:52048467-52113467 GCF_905237065.1 Salmo salar | reverse complement strand
AATAGTACTTACCAGAATAAATCCAACTCAATGAAAGGGGTCGTACTTACCAGAATAGTACTTACCAGAATAAATCCAACTCAATGAAAGGGGTCGTACTTACCAGAATAGTACTTACCAGAATAAATCCAACTCAATGAAAGGGGTCGTACTTACCAGAATAGTACTTACCAGAATAAATCCAACTCAATGAAAGGGGTCGTACTTACCAGAATAGTACTTACCAGAATAAATCCAACTCAATGAAAGGGGTCGTACTTACCAGAATAGTACTTACCAGAATAAATCCAACTCAATGAAAGGGGTCGTACTTACCAGAATAGTACTTACCAGAATAAATCCAACTCAATGAAAGGGGTCGTACTTACCAGAATAGTACTTACCAGAATAAATCCAACTCAATGAAAGGGGTCGTACTTACCAGAATAGTACTTACCAGAATAAATCCAACTCAATGAAAGGGGTCGTACTTACCAGAATAGTACTTACCAGAATAAATCCAACTCAATGAAAGGGGTCGTACTTACCAGAATAGTACTTACCAGAATAAATCCAACTCAATGAAAGGGGTCGTACTTACCAGAATAGTACTTACCAGAATAAATCCAACTCAATGAAAGGGGTCGTACTTACCAGAATAGTACTTACCAGAATAAATCCAACTCAATGAAAGGGGTCGTACTTACCAGAATAGTACTTACCAGAATAAATCCAACTCAATGAAAGGGGTCGTACTTACCAGAATAGTACTTACCAGAATAAATCCAACTCAATGAAAGGGGTCGTACTTACCAGAATAGTACTTACCAGAATAAATCCAACTCAATGAAAGGGGTCGTACTTACCAGAATAGTACTTACCAGAATAAATCCAACTCAATGAAAGGGGTCGTACTTACCAGAATAGTACTTACCAGAATAAATCCAACTCAATGAAAGGGGTCGTACTTACCAGAATAGTACTTACCAGAATAAATCCAACTCAATGAAAGGGGTCGTACTTACCAGAATAGTACTTACCAGAATAAATCCAACTCAATGAAAGGGGTCGTACTTACCAGAATAGTACTTACCAGAATAAATCCAACTCAATGAAAGGGGTCGTACTTACCAGAATAGTACTTACCAGAATAAATCCAACTCAATGAAAGGGGTCGTACTTACCAGAATAGTACTTACCAGAATAAATCCAACTCAATGAAAGGGGTCGTACTTACCAGAATAGTACTTACCAGAATAAATCCAACTCAATGAAAGGGGTCGTACTTACCAGAATAGTACTTACCAGAATAAATCCAACTCAATGAAAAGGGGTCGTACTTACCAGAATAGTACTTACCAGAATAAATCCAACTCAATGAAAGGGGTCGTACTTACCAGAATAGTACTTACCAGAATAAATCCAACTCAATGAAAGGGGTCGTACTTACCAGAATAGTACTTACCAGAATAAATCCAACTCAATGAAAGGGGTCGTACTTACCAGAATAGTACTTACCAGAATAAATCCAACTCAATGAAAGGGGTCGTACTTACCAGAATAGTACTTACCAGAATAAATCCAACTCAATGAAAGGGGTCGTACTTACCAGAATAGTACTTACCAGAATAAATCCAACTCAATGAAAGGGGTCGTACTTACCAGAATAGTACTTACCAGAATAAATCCAACTCAATGAAAGGGGTCGTACTTACCAGAATAGTACTTACCAGAATAAATCCAACTCAATGAAAGGGGTCGTACTTACCAGAATAGTACTTACCAGAATAAATCCAACTCAATGAAAGGGGTCGTACTTACCAGAATAGTACTTACCAGAATAAATCCAACTCAATGAAAGGGGTCGTACTTACCAGAATAGTACTTACCAGAATAAATCCAACTCAATGAAAGGGGTCGTACTTACCAGAATAGTACTTACCAGAATAAATCCAACTCAATGAAAGGGGTCGTACTTACCAGAATAGTACTTACCAGAATAAATCCAACTCAATGAAAGGGGTCGTACTTACCAGAATAGTACTTACCAGAATAAATCCAACTCAATGAAAGGGGTCGTACTTACCAGAATAGTACTTACCAGAATAAATCCAACTCAATGAAAGGGGTCGTACTTACCAGAATAGTACTTACCAGAATAAATCCAACTCAATGAAAGGGGTCGTACTTACCAGAATAGTACTTACCAGAATAAATCCAACTCAATGAAAGGGGTCGTACTTACCAGAATAGTACTTACCAGAATAAATCCAACTCAATGAAAGGGGTCGTACTTACCAGAATAGTACTTACCAGAATAAATCCAACTCAATGAAAGGGGTCGTACTTACCAGAATAGTACTTACCAGAATAAATCCAACTCAATGAAAGGGGTCGTACTTACCAGAATAGTACTTACCAGAATAAATCCAACTCAATGAAAGGGGTCGTACTTACCAGAATAGTACTTACCAGAATAAATCCAACTCAATGAAAGGGGTCGTACTTACCAGAATAGTACTTACCAGAATAAATCCAACTCAATGAAAGGGGTCGTACTTACCAGAATAGTACTTACCAGAATAAATCCAACTCAATGAAAGGGGTCGTACTTACCAGAATAGTACTTACCAGAATAAATCCAACTCAATGAAAGGGGTCGTACTTACCAGAATAGTACTTACCAGAATAAATCCAACTCAATGAAAGGGGTCGTACTTACCAGAATAGTACTTACCAGAATAAATCCAACTCAATGAAAGGGGTCGTACTTACCAGAATAGTACTTACCAGAATAAATCCAACTCAATGAAAGGGGTCGTACTTACCAGAATAGTACTTACCAGAATAAATCCAACTCAATGAAAGGGGTCGTACTTACCAGAATAGTACTTACCAGAATAAATCCAACTCAATGAAAGGGGTCGTACTTACCAGAATAGTACTTACCAGAATAAATCCAACTCAATGAAAGGGGTCGTACTTACCAGAATAGTACTTACCAGAATAAATCCAACTCAATGAAAGGGGTCGTACTTACCAGAATAGTACTTACCAGAATAAATCCAACTCAATGAAAGGGGTCGTACTTACCAGAATAGTACTTACCAGAATAAATCCAACTCAATGAAAGGGGTCGTACTTACCAGAATAGTACTTACCAGAATAAATCCAACTCAATGAAAGGGGTCGTACTTACCAGAATAGTACTTACCAGAATAAATCCAACTCAATGAAAGGGGTCGTACTTACCAGAATAGTACTTACCAGAATAAATCCAACTCAATGAAAGGGGTCGTACTTACCAGAATAGTACTTACCAGAATAAATCCAACTCAATGAAAGGGGTCGTACTTACCAGAATAGTACTTACCAGAATAAATCCAACTCAATGAAAGGGGTCGTACTTACCAGAATAGTACTTACCAGAATAAATCCAACTCAATGAAAGGGGTCGTACTTACCAGAATAGTACTTACCAGAATAAATCCAACTCAATGAAAGGGGTCGTACTTACCAGAATAGTACTTACCAGAATAAATCCAACTCAATGAAAGGGGTCGTACTTACCAGAATAGTACTTACCAGAATAAATCCAACTCAATGAAAGGGGTCGTACTTACCAGAATAGTACTTACCAGAATAAATCCAACTCAATGAAAGGGGTCGTACTTACCAGAATAGTACTTACCAGAATAAATCCAACTCAATGAAAGGGGTCGTACTTACCAGAATAGTACTTACCAGAATAAATCCAACTCAATGAAAGGGGTCGTACTTACCAGAATAGTACTTACCAGAATAAATCCAACTCAATGAAAGGGGTCGTACTTACCAGAATAGTACTTACCAGAATAAATCCAACTCAATGAAAGGGGTCGTACTTACCAGAATAGTACTTACCAGAATAAATCCAACTCAATGAAAGGGGTCGTACTTACCAGAATAGTACTTACCAGAATAAATCCAACTCAATGAAAGGGGTCGTACTTACCAGAATAGTACTTACCAGAATAAATCCAACTCAATGAAAGGGGTCGTACTTACCAGAATAGTACTTACCAGAATAAATCCAACTCAATGAAAGGGGTCGTACTTACCAGAATAGTACTTACCAGAATAAATCCAACTCAATGAAAGGGGTCGTACTTACCAGAATAGTACTTACCAGAATAAATCCAACTCAATGAAAGGGGTCGTACTTACCAGAATAGTACTTACCAGAATAAATCCAACTCAATGAAAGGGGTCGTACTTACCAGAATAGTACTTACCAGAATAAATCCAACTCAATGAAAGGGGTCGTACTTACCAGAATAGTACTTACCAGAATAAATCCAACTCAATGAAAGGGGTCGTACTTACCAGAATAGTACTTACCAGAATAAATCCAACTCAATGAAAGGGGTCGTACTTACCAGAATAGTACTTACCAGAATAAATCCAACTCAATGAAAGGGGTCGTACTTACCAGAATAGTACTTACCAGAATAAATCCAACTCAATGAAAGGGGTCGTACTTACCAGAATAGTACTTACCAGAATAAATCCAACTCAATGAAAGGGGTCGTACTTACCAGAATAGTACTTACCAGAATAAATCCAACTCAATGAAAGGGGTCGTACTTACCAGAATAGTACTTACCAGAATAAATCCAACTCAATGAAAGGGGTCGTACTTACCAGAATAGTACTTACCAGAATAAATCCAACTCAATGAAAGGGGTCGTACTTACCAGAATAGTACTTACCAGAATAAATCCAACTCAATGAAAGGGGTCGTACTTACCAGAATAGTACTTACCAGAATAAATCCAACTCAATGAAAGGGGTCGTACTTACCAGAATAGTACTTACCAGAATAAATCCAACTCAATGAAAGGGGTCGTACTTACCAGAATAGTACTTACCAGAATAAATCCAACTCAATGAAAGGGGTCGTACTTACCAGAATAGTACTTACCAGAATAAATCCAACTCAATGAAAGGGGTCGTACTTACCAGAATAGTACTTACCAGAATAAATCCAACTCAATGAAAGGGGTCGTACTTACCAGAATAGTACTTACCAGAATAAATCCAACTCAATGAAAGGGGTCGTACTTACCAGAATAGTACTTACCAGAATAAATCCAACTCAATGAAAGGGGTCGTACTTACCAGAATAGTACTTACCAGAATAAATCCAACTCAATGAAAGGGGTCGTACTTACCAGAATAGTACTTACCAGAATAAATCCAACTCAATGAAAGGGGTCGTACTTACCAATCACCTCCCTTCCAAACACAGCCACAGCCAGGTCTTTAACCATGGCTGTGCTGAAGGTGCCACCTCTTCGGCAGGCCTGCAGCGGGGCTTTACTTCTGCCCAATGGGGTCGTCCCCTCTGACCATGGTCCTGGCTGTATTAACATAATCATACACTAATATCTTAGCTCTGTCCAATGTTAAAAGATGACACATACACTGTATGGGGAGTGCTGGGGGGAGTGCTGTGGGGAGTATGTGGAAGTGTTTGGGGGAGTGTATGGGGGAGTGTATTGGGGAAGTGCTGGGGGGAGTGTATGGGGAAGTGCTGGGGGGAGTGTATGGGGAGTGCTGGGGGAGTGTATGGGGAGTGCTGGGGGGAGTGTATGGGGAAGTGCTGGGGGGGAGTGCTGGGGGGAGTGTATGGGGAGTGCTGGGGGGAGTGCTGGGGGAGTGTATGGGGAGTGCTGGGGGAGTGTATGGGGAGTGCTGGGGGAGTGTATGGGGAGTGCTGGGGGAGTGTATGGGGGAGTGCTGTGGGGAATGCTGTGGGGAGTGCTGCGGGGAGTGTATGGGGGAGTGCTGGGGGGAGTGTATGGGGGGAGTGTATGGGGGAGTGTGTGGAAGTGTTTGGGGGAGTGTATGGGGAAGTGTTTGGGGGAGTGTATGGGGAAGTGTTTGGGGGAGTGTATGGGGAAGTGTTTGGGGAAGAGCTGTGGGGAGTGTATGTGGAAGTGCTGTGGGGAGTGTATGGGGAAGTGCTGTGGGGAGTGTATGGGGAAGTGCTGTGGGGAGTGTATGGGGAAGTGCTGTGGGGAGTGTATGGGAAAGTGCTGGGGGAAGTGCTGTGGGGAGTGTATGGGGAAGTGCTGTGGGGAGTGTATGGGGAAGTGCTGTGGGGAGTGTATGGGGAAGTGCTGTGGGGAGTGTATGGGGAAGTGCTGTGGGGAGTGCTGAGTAATTTCCTCATCAATTTATTTTTGTGCTCTATAAAAGTGTGAGTTGATAGACAGCAACAATTAGGCAAACATTACCTAAACAATAATATAAGAAACACCAGTTTAACAGATACATGCAAACATTAGAGACAGACATAGAAGGACAACCAGCCAGACAGACAGAGAAGGACAACCAGCCAGACAGAAGAGGACAACCAGCCAGACAGAAGAGAAGGACAACCAGCCAGACAGACATAGAAGGACAACCAGCCAGACAGACATAGAAGGACAACCAGCCAGACAGAAGAGAAGGACAACCAGCCAGACAGACAATGAAGGACAACCAGCCAGACAGACAATGAAGGACAACCAGCCAGACAGACATAGAAGCCCAGCCAGACAGACATAGAAGGACAACCAGCCAGCCAGACATAGAAGGACAACCAGCCAGACAGACATAGAAGGACAACCAGCCAGACAGACAATGAAGGACAACCAGCCAGACAGACATAGAAGGACAACCAGCCAGACAGACAAAGAAGGACAACCAGCCAGACAGACATAGAAGGACAACCAGACAGACAGACAATGAAGCCCAGCCAGACAGACAATGAAGGACAACCAGCCAGCCAGACATAGAAGGACAACCAGCCAGACAGACAATGAAGGACAACCAGCCAGACAGACAGAGAAGGACAACCAGCCAGACAGACATAGAAGGACAACCAGCCAGACAGAAGAGAAGGACAACCAGCCAGACAGACAGAGAAGGACAACCAGCCAGACAGACAAGAGGACAACCAGCCAGACAGAAGAGAAGGACAACCAGCCAGACAGACAGAGAAGGACAACCAGCCAGACAGAAGAGGACAACCAGCCAGACAGAAGAGAAGGACAACCAGCCAGACAGAAGAGAAGGACAACCAGCCAGACAGACATAGAAGGACAACCAGCCAGACAGAAGAGGACAACCAGCCAGACAGACAATGAAGGACAACCAGCCAGACAGACAATGAAGGACAACCAGCCAGACAGACATAGAAGGACAACCAGCCAGACAGACAGACATATGAGAGAGAACTGATGTCACATAAGTTACAGACAGAACGAAACATACCAGTTGTTTCAATCACTTTGGCAGGTGGACTCTCGTCCTCCCACACAACATCCCCTATTTCCCCCCAGGTGGACTCTCGTCCTCCCACACAACATCCCCTATTTCCCCCCAGGTGGACTCTTGTCCTCCCACACAACATCCCCTATTTCCCCCCAGGTGGACTCTCGTCCTCCCACACAACTTCCCCTATTTCCCCCCAGGTGGACTCTCGTCCTCCCACACAACATCCCCTATTTCCCCCCAGGTGGACTCTCGTCCTCCCACACAACATCCCCTATTTCCCCCCAGGTGGACTCTCGTCCTCCCACACAACTTCCCCTATTTCCCCCCAGGTGGAAGTCCCCTATGAGTCATTTGTTGTCTTGTACAATATCACATTTTGATGGTTTCTCCTGCCACTCTATTAGCACCCACTTATCTTGTAGGTTAAACATGGAACAATCATTACAATGGGTCATTGTCAATAGGGATAATTATGATATGCCTTAGACTAGGTAGCTACATTAATGTTATGTTATAGCTAGCTTTGTAAACCTCTTTAGCTTTAGTCTAATGTTAGCTAACGTTAGATAACCATGGCCTCCAACTAAGCTACTGTAATGTGACTTAAGCTAGCTACAGTAAAGTGATGTTGTTTATGTTAGATAGCTAGCTAGCTAACGTTAGCTGTAAGCTAATCGTGACTAACGTTAGCCAACGTTATTTTCTAACTTACAGTGAGTGGCTAGTTATTCAATAGGGTATAAACCTACACGTTTAATTACCCAACATATTTACTTACTTTAATTTCTGGTCATTTTAGGAGTCAGGATTGTAAATTGTAGCTAGCTATGTAACTTGTCTTGGGATAGCTAGCGAGTGTTAAAATATGACCGTTAGAAGAAATGTGAACATTCCCTGTTTCGTTCTAGCTACATTAGTCCAAACCAGGTGAAATTAAATCAGTCAGATGGCGAAGACCAAATGTAGCCAAGACAGAATCTTTATAAATAGTAATTAGCTAAGAATTTTTACATCATGTTAATTTTAATATACAGATATGTTGGTCTTTGTTCAATTAGCTAGTATGTTTTTTGGGGGGGGATGTTAGCTAGCAAAGGTGGGGTCTAGCTAGCTAGCTAACATTAGCTAGAACAGTCATGACGCAGCTAGCCATAACTAGCTACGTTAACTAAAAGTAGAGATATAATCTGAAAATATAAATTAGCTAGCTAGCTAGTGGGGATTTCAAAAAATAAAGTTATACTCAACCATTTTATTCTAAAAACAACATTACTCTTCTTCCCTTTAGACTAAAGAGGGAACATCTCAGAGCCTAAATGTTTAGGTGATGTTGTCGTGTTTTTTGTTCTGTCTGTCTAAACCCAGAGCCTGAATGGGCAGTAATCTGTCTCAACCCAGAGCCTGAATGGGCAGTAATCTGTCTCAACCCAGAGCCTGAATGGGCAGTAATCTGTCTCAACCCAGAACCTGAATGGGCAGTAATCTGTCTCAACCCAGAGCCCGAATGGGCAGTTATCTGTCTCAACCCAGAACCTGAATGTGTAGGTGATGTTGGGGTGGTTTGTCTGTCTCAACCCAGAGCCTGAATGGGCAGTTATCTGTCTCAACCCAGAGCCTGAATGGGCAGTAATCTGTCTCAACCCAGAGCCTGAATGGGTAGTAATCTGTCTCAACCCAGAGCCTGAATGGGCAGTAATCTGTCTCAACCCAGAGCCTGAATGGGCAGTAATCTGTCTCAACCCAGAGCCTGAATGGGCAGTAATCTGTCTCAACCCAGAACCTGAATGTGTAGGTGATGTTGGGGTGTTTTTTGTTCTGTCTGTCTCAACCCAGAGCCTGAATGGGCAGTAATCTGTCTCAACCCAGAGCCTGAATGGGCAGTAATCTGTCTCAACCCAGAACCTGAATGTGTAGGTGATGTTGGGGTGTTTTTTGTTCTGTCTGTCTCAACCCAGAGCCTGAATGGGCAGTAATCTGTCTCAACCCAGAGCCTGAATGGGAAGTTATTTTGGCAGTGTTTCCCCTATATGCATTAGCAGTGACCACTGTTTTTTTATTTATATACGGATGTGTATGTATGATTTAAAAATAAATAAATAAAAAAGCGGGCACGGTAAAACATTTTTCAGTGTAAACTTAAGCGTAATGATTATGGCTCTAGATTGCAGAAAAGGCTGTTTCAGGTGTTTGAAAAATGTAAAATTCACTAATTTAAGGATGGGGGCTGGGGCCCCCTCTGCACCTCTCCTCAGCCATTCTCACATACTTTGTGCCCCCTCAGATTTGTGGGGTGCATGACAGCCTGCAGCTTGTCACTGGTCATTTCGCCTTTCTTGCATGTTTTTAATTTGCTTTCGTTCAGACTCTTAGTGTATTAGGCTGTAGGCCTAGTGGAATGTATTAGACTATAGGTAGTGGAATGTATTAGACTGTAGGTAGTGTAGGTAGTGGAATGTATTAGACTGTAGGCAGTGTAGGTAGTGGAATGTATTAGACTGTAGGTAGTGTAGGTAGTGGAATGTATTAGACTGTAGGTAGTGGAATGTATTAGACTGTAGGTAGTGTAGGTAGGGGAATGTATTAGACTGTAGGTAGTGTAGGTAGGGGAATGTATTAGACTGTAGGTAGTGGAATGGATTAGACTGTAGGTAGTGTAGGTAGTGGAATGTATTAGACTGTAGGTAGTGGAATGTATTAGACTGTAGGTAGTGTAGGTAGTGGAATGTATTAGACTGTAGGTAGTGGAATGTATTAGACTGTAGGTAGTGGAATGTATTAGACTGTGTAGGTAGTGTAGGTAGTGGAATGTATTAGACTGTAGGTAGTGTAGGTAGTGGAATGTGTTAGACTGTAGGTAGTGGAATGTATTAGACTGTAGGTAGTGTAGGTAGTGGAATGTATTAGACTGTAGGTAGTGGAATGTATTAGACTGTAGGTAGTGGAATGTATTGTAGGTAGTGGAATGTATTAGACTATAGGTAGTGGAATGTATTAGACTGTAGGTAGTGGAATGTATTAGACTGTAGGTAGTGGAATGTATTAGACTGTAGGTAGTGGAATGTATTAGACTGTAGGTAGTGTAGGTAGTGGAATGTATTAGACTGTAGGTAGTGGAATGTATTAGACTGTAGGTAGTGGAATGTATTAGACTATAGGTAGTGGAATGTATTAGACTATAGACCCTTTCTAAGCCATAAATGGAGATGGGGATTTGGATTTGTGGCTTTGACTTAATTCTCTGTCCAGGCCAATGACTATGACGGCAATTCTGATCTAACTGGTCACTTTAATAATGTTTACATACTGTTTTACTCATTTAATATGTATATACTGTATTCTACTGTATTTTAGTTAATGCCACTTCGACATTGCTCATCCTAATATTTATATATTTCTTAATTCCATACTTTTACTTTTAGATTTGTGTGTATTGTTGTGAATTGTTAGATACTACAGCACTGTTGGAGCTAATTCTACGTTCTACCCATATTCAGTCCAATTTTAACAAATAATATTGTATTGTAACCTATTGAGTTCATGATTTGCACAGCATAGCATACCTTCCTAGGTCAGGCCGTCAAAGATTTCTGGTCACGCTCCTACCCGGAACTTAAACCTCCAGTCTGGCGATCCTATCGGACATATTTCATGAAACACAGGAACGATTAAAGGAGAACATATTTGTTTACATAGATCCGAAGTTTAAATGTTTTCAGTTTCTCAGACATCTTCTGGTTTCGAAATTAGCCAGGGCCATTTTACTATTTAATAACTTAGAAACAGTGAAAACCCATTAAATTGTCTTGTTTAGTTAGCTCTCTGGAGCAGGTTTTCCGCTTGTTACGAGGGTAGCTAGCTAGCTAGCAGCAATCAATCGCTTGCTATACATTTCACGATGGACGACAGACTATGAAATTTGACCTCCGATGTTATAAACAAATTGAAAGGTAGTTATTGCAGTTTTACAAAAATGGATATCAGTCTAACAATTTCCCTAATGCGGGGCCAGATGGGTACCGTGATAGAGAGAGCGGTTAGTGCCGCTGTTGAGACTGTGTTGGGGGAGATGCTTAGAGTCGTCGGCATTAAATTTGACGAGCTGAAGAGGGAGGTAGTTGCTAAAGAGAAAGAGGCGGAGAACATAAGACAGATGTTGGAGATATCCCGATCTCAGATGAAGACTATGCGGAAACACATGAATGCTCTGGGTGAGAACGCCCACGCTGCCACTTATCAGACCTACCGGACAGCATTCGGCCATTCTGATCCCCGCAGAATTCACGGTTCCTCCGAGGCCGCACTATCCTCGGGTTTACCACAGCCACCGAGAAGGATGGTTACTAACAACAACCAAATTCCCACTACAAATGGAAACTTACAGCCAAGGAATCGAGTCACCATCACCCTACCCTCTGAGAATATGGTCAGGGCCACCCAGCCGTCTGATAACTTGGTCAGGGTCACCCAACCCTCTGATAACTTCGTCAGGGCCACCCAGCCGTCTGATAACTTGGTCAGGGTCACCCAACCCTCTGATAACTTGGTCAGGGTCACCCAACCCTCTGATAACTTCGTCAGGGCCACCCAGCCGTCTGATAACTTGGTCAGGGCCACCCAACCCTCTGATAACTTGGTCAGGGCCACCCAACCCTCTGATAACTTGGTCAGGGTCACCCAACCCTCTGATAACTTGGTCAGGGCCACCCAACCCTCTGACAATATGGTAACCGTTAGGCCCACGTCAACATCCTTTGACAGTCACGATGATCTGACAACTGTGATCTCCCAGACTCTGGAGGATCGGACATTGACACCCACTAGTTCATCAGAGCATCTGGAACCTTTGAAAGGTAGAATGTCTTTTCTCAGATCTTGTCTGGTTTGTATATGGCTGTTATTCTATGTTTGCTTGTGTATGTAAATTGGTGGCCTGACTGAACTAGCATAGCCCTCTATTTTCCCCTTGTTTGTTGACCACCATGTTACCTCTCTATCCCTCCAGAGGAGCACCCAGCCCCTCTAGACCCCGAGGTGTCTGATGAGAGCCAGAGGAGGGAGGAGGAAGAAGAGTGGACCACCGTTACACAGCCACCATCAGAGACCAGCACAGACCCTGGAGACCAGCTGGTCCTCTCCCCACCCAGGACTGACGGAGCAGACTGCTCTGCCAGGAGTGTACTGCCACTCTCCCAGCCACTTTCCCAGTTCCAAGTGAAAGAGGAGGAAGCTGAGGTGGAGATCATCTGTATCAAACAGGAACCAGAGGAGGTGGAGACCCTGCTGATAAACCTGGCTGCCGAAGGCTTCGACTCTCAGGGCAACCTTTTAGACAGGCAGACTCAGGGAAACCACCTCCTGGACAGTCACAGGACAATCCCAGGCTCTCAGAGCCAGAGGGATCGGAGAGCATCCCGTCCACCACAGAACCAGAGGACCTTAGCAGAGAATACACCCTTCACCTCAGCCGACTCTTGTTCATGTGAGTTAAATCTCCCTGAGACATGGTGACTCTATAATCTACAGCCATGTCCCAAGGCAAAATACTGCTTTGTTGTGGTCACTACATTTTACTTTTTTTTTTTACATTTTAGTCATTTAGCAGACGCTCTTATCCAGAGCGACTTACAGTAGTGAATGCATACATTTCATACATTTTTTTTCCTTTTTTCTCCGTACTGGTCCCCCGTGGGAATCGAACCCACAACCCTGGCGTTGCAAAACACTATGCTCTACCAGCTGAGCCACACGGCAATAAAAATAAAATATTGTTTATCCAATCTAATGGAATGTGGTTTTACCCTCTTCATCCTCAGATGGGCTGTCCCAGGCAGTGATGTCCACGTCAGGAGGAGTTGCTCCCAGGCCGATGGTTCGTCCGTGGCCCAAGGACCTGAGTCTGTACGAGGAGTTTAAAATGAGACGAACTGAGTTGAGGAGGAGGAACCAGACCCGTCAGAGAGAGATGGAGAAAAACCTTCCCCAGCCTCTATTAGCTGACCTGGTGAAGGAGAGACGGGAGAAGACCCGGCTCAGAGTGGCCCGCTGGAGAGCCAAGAGGAAGCTTCAGGCCTGCCTACTGACTCAGATGAACCAGCAGACACAACACCAACAGACTGGACCGGGTCTGGGCCAAGGGAACAGTCTGAACAGTGGGCTGGGGAATCATAGCCAGATTAGCCACCACACACAGCACAAAACCACAGGCCCGACTCAGACACAACAGAGGAACAGTGCTGCCGTCTCTCAATCTCAGTACAATAACAGTTTTCTGTACAACAGAAGTCACTGTGACTCTGGGGCTGGTAACATTAACTACCCTTCTCTCCAGTTAAACTCCTCTTCTCTAATGCTGGGGCAACACGGAGGACACAATATGGTGGAGCACATTATGCAGCCTGCGATGACGTCATCCTCACAGCAGGGCCTCTCCCTGACAGACTCTGAGCTCTACCAGTAACAAGGGATCATGGGTATTCAAATCTTACCCTACAAGTTCTGGATTACTGCTGGTTTTCTGTTCTACCTGATAATGAATTACACCCACCTGGTGTCCCAGGTCTAAATCAGGCCCTGATTAGAGTGGGATCACCCACCTGGTGTCCCAGGTCTAAATCAGGCCCTGATTAGAGGGGGATCACCCACCTGGTGTCCCAGGTCTAAATCAGTCCCTGATTAGAGGGGGAATCATCCACCTGGTGTCCCAGGTCTAAATCAGTCCCTGATTAGAGGGGGATCACCCACCTGGTGTCCCAGGTCTAAATCAGTCCTTGATTAGAGGGGAATCACCCACCTGGTGTCCCAGGTCTAAATCAGTCCCTGATTAGAGGGGGATCACCCACCTGGTGTCCCAGGTCTAAATCAGTCCCTGATTAGAGGGGGATCACCCACCTGGTGTCCCAGGTCTAAATCAGTCCCTGATTAGAGGGGGAATCATCCACCTGGTGTCCCAGGTCTAAATCAGTCCCTGATTAGAGGAGAAGAGTGGAACTGGCTTTGTGGTCCACATTTGAGTTAGAGGGCAGGAGACCAACATTACAGTACCAGTTCTACTCTACCAGTACCAGTTCTACTCTACCAGTACCAGTTCTACTCTACCAGTACCAGTTCTACTCTTCCAGTTCTACTCTACCAGTACCAGTTCTACTCTACCAGTACCAGTTCTACTCTTCCAGTTCTACTCTACCAGTACCAGTTCTACTCTTCCAGTTCTACTCTACCAGTACCAGTTCTACTCTTCCAGTTCTACTCTACCAGTACCAGTTCTACTCTACCAGTACCAGTTCTACTCTACCAGTACCAGTTCTACTCTACCAGTACCAGTTCTACTCTACCAGTTCTACTCTACCAGTACCAGTTCTACTCTACCAGTACCAGTTCTACTCTTCCAGTTCTACTCTACCAGTACCAGTTCTACTCTTCCAGTTCTACTCTACCAGTACCAGTTCTACTCTACCAGTACCAGTTCTACTCTACCAGTACCAGTTCTACTCTACCAGTAACAATAGAGCAGAGGATGTGTTTTGTAGAGTCACTCCGTTGTATGGCACCCTATTCCCTATGTAGTGCACTACATTCGACAAAAGTTTTTTATGGCTCTGGTCAAAAGTAGTGCACTATATAGGGAATATAGGGTGTCATTTTCAGACACAACCTTTGCCTTCTGATGCGGGGACAATAACATGAGATATTTCAAGGGGAATTGTATAAATGCAAAATTATCCAAATTGCCTGTGACAAATTGATAAAAAAAAAAAAGGCTTTTATAATTGAATTGCTTAAAAAAAAATATAAATACCTGAGAATGTTTTGATGTACAACAAAAGTCTTTATTAAAATACATTATTTATGTTAACTTGAGTAATGACTGTCCCTACATGTCTACAAATATGGAGGATAAATCCTTGTACTCGAATAACTGATTGGATCATCATGCGTAATGCTTCTAGGTCAAACAAATGTTCGTCAATATTATTTAATCAACTCTTATTTATACCTTGTATTGCTCTGCAACTGGATTTAAATCACGATAATATACTTATTATTCAGATATAGACCTATTCAATGATATACTAGGAAACTATCCCATATACATTATGAATCACTTTTTTGAGTTTAGGCCTAGTCTTTGATCTCTTGCTTCATTCCTCCTGTTCCGTACTTGATAGTTACATTAGCAGTGTTCAAGGCTGTTTACATTAACCTGTCCAGTCATTATGTTTTTGGCAGCATTTACAAAGTTTTGATTAGAAAATAGATGGGACTGTTACTGTGCGTTTCCGTTGTTCATAAAAAACAGCTGGATGGAATGACGTCACACCTATTAAAAAAAAAATTATAATAATAAAAACACTTAGCAAAAACCGAGTGTCGAATGAAAAGAAAGTGGTTGAAGTGTTTTCCATTATCCATTTGGGCAAATTGTGCATTAATAAATTGGCGATAGCCTGTATGCCTTCCCACCGATCTGTTTCATGTGTCAGGTAGCTCGCGACAACCTGTATGCTCTCCCACCGATCTGTTTCATGTCTCGGGTAGCTCGCGACAACCTGTATGCGCTCCCACCGATCTGTTTCATGTCTCAGGTAGCTCGCGACAACCTGTATGCGCTCCCACCGATCTGTTTCATGTCTCAGGTAGCTCGCGACAACCTGTATGTCCTCCCACCGATCTATTTCATGTGTCAGGTAGCTCGCGACAACCTGTATGCTCTCCCACCGATCTGTTTCATGTCTCAGGTAGCTCGCGACAACCTGTATGCTCTCCCACCGATCTGTTTCATGTCTCAGGTAGCTCGCGACAACCTGTATGCCCTCCCACCGATCTGTTTCATGTGTCAGGTAGCTCGCGACAACCTGTATGCTCTCCCACCGATCTGTTTCATGTCTCAGGTAGCTCGCGACAACCTGTATGTCCTCCCACCGATCTATTTCATGTGTCAGGTAGCTCGCGACAACCTGTATGCTCTCCCACCGATCTATTTCATGTGTCAGGTAGCTCGCGACAACCTGTATGCTCTCCCACCGATCTGTTTCATGTCTCGGGTAGCTCGCGACAACCTGTATGCCCTCCCACCGATCTGTTTCATGTGTCAGGTAGCTCGCGACAACCTGTATGCCCTCCCACCGATCTGTTTCATGTCTCAGGTAGCTCGCGACAACCTGTATGCCCTCCCACCGATCTGTTTCATGTGTCAGGTAGCTCGCGACAACCTGTATGCTCTCCCACCGATCTATTTCATGTGTCATGTAGCTCGCGACAACCTGTATGCCCTCCCACCGATCTGTTTCATGTGTCAGGTAGCTCGCGACAACCTGTATGCCCTCCCACCGATCTGTTTCATGTCTCAGGTAGCTGGATGTCAGAAGAATTATTTCCCTGGTGAAGAAAACCCCCTTCACAACAGTTGGCCAGATCAAGAACAACCTCAAGGAGGTAGGATTATCTGTGTCAAAGACAAGGAGGTAGGATTATCTGTGTCAAAGTCAAGGAGGTAGGATTATCTGTGTCAAAGTCCAGGAGGTAGGATTTTCTGTGTCAAAAACAAGGAGGTAGGATTATCTGTGTCAAAATCAAGGAGGTAGGATTATCTGTTTCAAAATCAAGGAGGTAGGATTATCTGTGTCAAAGTCAAGGAGGTAGGATTTTCTGTGTCAAAAACAAGGAGGTAGGATTATCTGTGTCAAAATCAAGGAGGTAGGATTATCTGTGTCAAAAACAAGGAGGTAGGGTTATCTGTGTCAAAAACAAGGAGGTAGGATTATCTGTGTCAAAATCAAGGAGGTAGGATTATCTGTGGCAAAAACAAGGAGGTAGGGTTATCTGTGTCAAAAACAAGGAGGTAGGATTATCTGTGTCAAAAACAAGGAGGTAGGATTATCTGTAGCAAAAACATGGAGGTAGGATTATCTGTGTCAAAAACAAGGAGGTAGGATTATCTGTAGCAAAAACAAGGAGGTAGGATTATCTGTGGCAAAAACAAGGAGGTAGGATTATCTGTTTCAAAGTCAAGGAGGTAGGATTATCTGTAGCAAAAACAAGGAGGTAGGATTATCTGTGTCGACAGTCGAGAGAATACTTCACCAGAGTAAATACAGAGGGTTTACCACAAGATGTAAACCTCAATAACAGGCAGACCAGATTAGAGTGTTTCAAACAACATCTATAAAAAGCCTGTACAGTTCTGGAACAACATCCTATGGACAGACGAGACAAAGATCAACTTGTACCAGAATGATGGGAAGAGAAGAGTATGGAGAAGGGAAGGAACTGCTAATGATCTGAAGCATACCACCTCATCTGTGAAGCATGGTGGAGGTAGTGTTATGGCATGGGAATGTATGGCTGCCAGTGAAACTGGTTCCCTTGTATTTATTGATGACGTGACTGCTGATAAAAGCTGCAGGGTGAATTCCGAAGTGTTTACGGCTATATTATCTGCTCAGATTCAGCCAAATGCTTCAAATTTCACGGGACGGCGCATCACCGTGACAATGACCCTTGAAGCATACTGCGAAAGCAACCCAATACTTTTTTTTTTTATGGCAAAGAAGTGGAATGTTCTGCAATGGCCAAGTCAATCGCCCGACCGGGAATCCAAATGAGCATGCATTTCACTTGCTGAAGGCAAAACTCCCCAAGAACAAGCAGGAACTGAAGACAGCTGCAGTAAAGGCCTGGCAGAGCATCACCAGGGAAGAAACCCAGCATCTGGTGATGTCTATGGGTTCCAGACTTCAGGCAGTTGGTAGAGCATGGTGCTTGTGCAACGCCAGGGTTGTGGGTTCGATTCCCACGGGGGGCCAGTACAAACAAATGCATGAAATGAAATGCATGAAATGTATGCATTCACTACTGTAAGTCGCTCTGGATAAGAGTGTCTGCTAAAATGACTAAAATGTAAATGTAACTAGGCAAGTCATTCAAGAACAAATTCTTATTTACAATGACGGCCTAGGAACAGTGGGTTAACTGCCTAGTTCAGGGGCAGAACGACAGATGTTTACCTTGTCAGCTCAGGGATTAAATCAAGCAACCTTTCAGTTACTGGCCCAGCGCTCTAACCACTAGGATACCTGCTGGTTACTGGCCCAACACTCTAACCACTAGGCTACCTGCTGGTTACTGGCCCAACGCTCTAACCACTAGGCTACCTGCTGGTTACTGGCCCAACGCTCTAACCACTAGGCTACCTGCTGGTTACTGGCCCAACGCTCTAACCACTAGGCTACCTGCTGATTGCTGGCCCAACGCTCTAACCACTAGGCTACCTGCTGGTTACTGGCCCAACGCTCTAACCACTAGGCTACCTGCTGGTTACTGGCCCAACGCTCTAACCACTAGGCTACCTGCTGGTTACTGGCCCAACGCTCTAACCACTAGGCTACCTGCTGGTTACTGGCCCAATGCTCTAACCACTAGGCTACCTGCTGGTTACTGGCCCAACGCTCTAACCACTAGGCTACCTGCTGGTTACTGGCCCAACCCTCTAACCACTAGGCTACCTGCTGGTTACTGGCCCAACGCTCTAACCACTAGGCTACCTGCTGGTTACTGGCCCAACGCTCTAACCACTAGGCTACCTGCTGGTTACTGGCCCAACGCTCTAACCACTAGGCTACCTGCTGGTTACTGGCCCAACACTCTAACCACTAGGCTACCTGCTGGTTACTGGCCCAACGCTCTAACCACTAGCCTACCTGCTGGTTACTGGCCCAACACTCTAACCACTAGGCTACCTGCTGGTTACTGGCCCAACGCTCTAACCACTAGGCTACCTGCTGGTTACTGGCCCAACACTCTAACCACTAGGCTACCTGCTGGTTACTGGCCCAACGCTCTAACCACTAGGATACCTGCTGGTTACTGGCCCAACGCTCTAACCACTAGGCTACCTGCTGGTTACTGGCCCAACACTCTAACCACTAGGCTACCTGCTGGTTACTGGCCCAACGCTCTAACCACTAGGCTACCTGCTGGTTACTGGCCCAACGCTCTAACCACTAGGCTACCTGCTGGTTACTGGCCCAACCCTCTAACCACTAGGCTACCTGCTGGTTACTGGCCCAACGCTGTAACCACTAGGCTACCTGCTGGTTACTGGCCCAACGCTCTAACCACTAGGGCTACCTGCTGGTTACTGGCCCAACGCTCTAACCACTAGGCTACCTGCTGGTTACTGGCCCAACGCTCTAACCACTAGGCTACCTGCTGGTTACTGGCCCAACGCTCTAACCACTAGGCTACCTGCTGGTTACTGGCCCAACGCTCTAACCACTAGGCTACCTGCTGGTTACTGGCCCAACGCTGTAACCACTAGGCTACCTGCTGGTTACTGGCCCAACGCTCTAACCACTAGGCTACCTGCTGGTTACTGGCCCAACGCTGTAACCACTAGGCTACCTGCTGGTTACTGGCCCAACGCTCTAACCACTAGGCTACCTGCTGGTTACTGGCCCAACGCTCTAACCACTAGGCTACCTGCTGGTTACTGGCCCAACGCTGTAACCACTAGGCTACCTGCTGGTTACTGGCCCAACGCTGTAACCACTAGGCTACCTGCTGGTTACTGGCCCAACGCTCTAACCACTAGGCTACCTGCTGGTTACTGGCCCAACGCTGTAACCACTAGGCTACCTGCTGGTTACTGGCCCAACGCTCTAACCACTAGGCTACCTGCTGGTTACTGGCCCAACGCTCTAACCACTAGGCTACCTGCTGGTTACTGGCCCAACGCTCTAACCACTAGGCTACCTGCTGGTTACTGGCCCAACGCTGTAACCACTAGGCTACCTGCTGGTTACTGGCCCAACGCTCTAACCACTAGGCTACCTGCTGGTTACTGGCCCAACGCTCTAACCACTAGGCTACCTGCTGGTTACTGGCCCAACGCTCTAACCACTAGGCTACCTGCTGGTTACTGGCCCAACGCTCTAACCACTAGGCTACCTGCTGGTTACTGGCCCAACGCTGTAACCACTAGGCTACCTGCTGGTTACTGGCCCAACGCTCTAACCACTAGGCTACCTGCTGGTTACTGGCCCAACGCTCTAACCACTAGGCTACCTGCTGGTTTCTGGCCCAACGCTCTAACGACTAGGCTACCTGCTGGTTACTGGCCCAACGCTCTAACCACTAGGCTACCTGCTGGTTACTGGCCCAACGCTCTAACCACTAGGCTACCTGCTGGTTACTGGCCCAACGCTCTAACCACTAGGCTACCTGCTGGTTACTGGCCCAACGCTCTAACCACTAGGCTACCTGCTGGTTACTGGCCCAACGCTCTAACCACTAGGCTACCTGCTGGTTACTGGCCCAACGCTCTAACCACTAGGCTACCTGCTGGTTACTGGCCCAACGCTGTAACCACTAGGCTACCTGCTGGTTACTGGCCCAACGCTCTAACCACTAGGCTACCTGCTGGTTACTGGCCCAACGCTCTAACCACTAGGCTACCTGCTGGTTTCTGGCCCAACGCTCTAACGACTAGGCTACCTGCTGGTTACTGGCCCAACGCTCTAACCACTAGGCTACCTGCTGGTTACTGGCCCAACGCTCTAACCACTAGGCTACCTGCTGGTTACTGGCCCAACGCTCTAACCACTAGGCTACCTGCTGGTTACTGGCCCAACGCTCTAACCACTAGGCTACCTGCTGGTTACTGGCCCAACGCTCTAACCACTAGGCTACCTGCCACCCCTGGATTTCAACCAAGTATTAAAACTCACAATTTGATTTCTGATTATGTTAATTCGTCTAATTACTTTTGAGCCCATTAAATTGGGGGGGGGGACCACATATAAAAAGTGCTGTTATTCCTACCGGTTTGGATGTAAATACCCTCCAATTATTGTTTCCTTTCAAATCCATAATGGTGGCGTACAGAGCCAAAATTATAATGTCTTGGTCAATGTCCAAATATTTATAGAACTGACTGTACATTTTACGGACGCAGAATATTCAACCCCTCCCATCTATCTCTGAACACCATCCAGTCCCATCCTTCAGCTCCATCCAGTCCCATCCTTCAGCTCCACTCAACCCCTCCCATCTATCTCTGAACACCATCCAGTCCCATCCTTCAGCTCCACTCAACCCCTCCCATCTATCTCTGAACACCATCCAGTCCCATCCTTCAGCTCCACTCAACCCCCCCCATCTATCTCTGAACACCATCCAGTCCCATCCTTCAGCTCCATCCAGTCCCATCCTTCAGCTCCACTCAACCCCTCCCATCTATCTCTGAACACCATCCAGTCCCATCCTTCAGCTCCACTCAACCCCTCCCATCTATCTCTGAACACCATCCAGTCCCATCCTTCAGCTCCATCCAGTCCCATCCTTCAGCTCCACTCAACCCCTCCCATCTATCTCTGAACACCATCCAGTCCCATCCTTCAGCTCCACTCAACCCCTCCCATCTATCTCTGAACACCATCCAGTCCCATCCTTCAGCTCCATCCAGTCCCATCCTTCAGCTCCACTCAACCCCTCCCATCTATCTCTGAACACCATCCAGTCCCATCCTTCAGCTCCACTCAACCCCTCCCATCTATCTCTGAACACCATCCAGTCCCATCCTTCAGCTCCACTCAACCCCTCCCATCTATCTCTGAACACCATCCAGTCCCATCCTTCAGCTCCACTCAACCCCCCCATCTATCTCTGAACACCATCCAGTCCCATCCTTCAGCTCCATCCAGTCCCATCCTTCAGCTCCACTCAACCCCTCCCATCTATCTCTGAACACCATCCAGTCCCATCCTTCAGCTCCACTCAACCCCTCCCATCTATCTCTGAACACCATCCAGTCCCATCCTTCAGCTCCATCCAGTCCCATCCTTCAGCTCCACTCAACCCCTCCCATCTATCTCTGAACACCATCCAGTCCCATCCTTCAGCTCCAACTCAACCCCTCCCATCTATCTCTGAACACCATCCAGTCCCATCCTTCAGCTCCATCCAGTCCCATCCTTCAGCTCCACTCAACCCCTCCCATCTATCTCTGAACACCATCCAGTCCCATCCTTCAGCTCCACTCAACCCCTCCCATCTATCTCTGAACACCATCCAGTCCCATCCTTCAGCTCCATCCAGTCCCATCCTTCAGCTCCACTCAACCCCTCCCATCTATCTCTGAACACCATCCAGTCCCATCCTTCAGCTCCCCTCAACCCCTCCCATCTATCTCTGATCACCATCCAGTCCCAGCCTTCAGCTCCATCCAGTCCCATCCTTCAGCTCTCCTCAACCCCTCCCATCTATCTCTGAACACCATCCAGTCCCATCCTTCAGCTCCATCCAGTCCCATCCTTCAGCTCTCCTCAACCCCTCCCATCTATCTCTGAACACCATCCAGTCCCATCCTTCAGCTCCATCCAGTCCCATCCTTCAGCTCTCCTCAACCCCTCCCATCTATCTCTGAACACCATCCAGTCCCATCCTTCAGCTCCACTCAACCCCTCCCATCTATCTCTGAACACCATCCAGTCCCATCCTTCAGCTCCATCCAGTCCCATCCTTCAGCTCCACTCAACCCCTCCCATCTATCTCTGAACACCATCCAGTCCCATCCTTCAGCTACACTCAACCCCTCCCATCTATCTCTGAACACCATCCAGTCCCATCCTTCAGCTCCATCCAGTCCCATCCTTCAGCTCCACTCAACCCCTCCCATCTATCTCTGAACACTATCCAGTCACAGCCTTCAGCTACCCTCAACCCCTCCAATCTATCTCTGAACACCATCCAGTCCCATCCTTCAGCTCCACTCAACCCCTCCCATCTATCTCTGAAGTCCATCCAGTCCCATCCTTCAGCTCCACTCAACCCCTCCCATCTATCTCTGAACACCATCCAGTCCCATCCTTCAGCTCCACTCAACCCCTCCCATCTATCTCTGAACACCATCCAGTCCCATCCTTCAGCTCCATCCAGTCCCATCCTTCAGCTCCACTCAAACCCTCCCATCTATCTCTGAACACTATCCAGTCACAGCCTTCAGCTACCCTCAACCCCTCCAATCTATCTCTGAACACCATCCAGTCCCATCCTTCAGCTCCATCCAGTCCCATCCTTCAGCTCCACTCAACCCCTCCCATCTATCTCTGAACACTATCCAGTCACAGCCTTCAGCTACCCTCAACCCCTCCAATCTATCTCTGAACACCATCCAGTCCCATCCTTCAGCTCCACTCAACCCCTCCCATCTATCTCTGAAGTCCATCCAGTCCCATCCTTCAGCTCCACTCAACCCCTCCCATCTATCTCTGAACACCATCCAGTCCCATCCTTCAGCTCCACTCAACCCCTCCCATCTATCTCTGAACACCATCCAGTCCCATCCTTCAGCTCCATCCAGTCCCATCCTTCAGCTCCACTCAACCCCTCCCATCTATCTCTGAACACCATCCAGTCCCATCCTTCAGCTCCATCCAGTCCCATCCTTCAGCTCCACTCAACCCCTCCCATCTATCTCTGAACACTATCCAGTCACAGCCTTCAGCTACCCTCAACCCCTCCCATCTATCTCTGAACACCATCCAGTCCCATCCTTCAGCTCCACTCAACCCCTCCCATCTATCTCTGAACTCCATCCAGTCCCATCCTTCAGCTCCACTCAACCCCTCCCATCTATCTCTGAACACCATCCAGTCCCATCCTTCAGCTCCCCTCAACCCCTCCCATCTATCTCTGACCACCATCCAGTCCCAGCCTTCAGCTCCATCCAGTCCCATCCTTCAGCTCTCCTCAACCCCTCCCATCTATCTCTGAACACCATCCAGTCCCATCCTTCAGCTCCATCCAGTCCCATCCTTCAGCTCTCCTCAACCCCTCCCATCTATCTCTGAACACCATCCAGTCCCATCCTTCAGCTCCACTCAACCCCTCCCATCTATCTCTGAACACCATCCAGTCCCATCCTTCAGCTCCATCCAGTCCCATCCTTCAGCTCCACTCAACCCCTCCCATCTATCTCTGAACATCATCCAGTCCCATCCTTCAGCTCCACTCAACCCCTCCCATCTATCTCTGAACACCATCCAGTCCCATCCTTCAGCTCCATCCAGTCCCATCCTTCAGCTCCACTCAACCCCTCCCATCTATCTCTGAACACCATCCAGTCCCATCCTTCAGCTCCACTCAACCCCTCCCATCTATCTCTGAACACCATCCAGTCCCATCCTTCAGCTCCATCCAGTCCCATCCTTCAGCTCCACTCAACCCCTCCCATCTATCTCTGAACACCATCCAGTCCCATCCTTCAGCTCCACTCAACCCCTCCCATCTATCTCTGAACACCATCCAGTCCCATCCTTCAGCTCCATCCAGTCCCATCCTTCAGCTCCACTCAACCCCTCCCATCTATCTCTGAACACTATCCAGTCACAGCCTTCAGCTACCCTCAACCCCTCCAATCTATCTCTGAACACCATCCAGTCCCATCCTTCAGCTCCACTCAACCCCTCCCATCTATCTCTGAAGTCCATCCAGTCCCATCCTTCAGCTCCACTCAACCCCTCCCATCTATCTCTGAACACCATCCAGTCCCATCCTTCAGCTCCCCTCAACCCCTCCCATCTATCTCTGACCACCATCCAGTCCCAGCCTTCAGCTCCATCCAGTCCCATCCTTCAGCTCTCCTCAACCCCTCCCATCTATCTCTGAACACCATCCAGTCCCATCCTTCAGCTCCATCCAGTCCCATCCTTCAGCTCTCCTCAACCCCTCCCATCTATCTCTGAACACCATCCAGTCCCATCCTTCAGCTCCATCCAGTCCCATCCTTCAGCTCTCCTCAACCCCTCCCATCTATCTCTGAACACCATCCAGTCCCATCCTTCAGCTCCACTCAACCCCTCCCATCTATCTCTGAACACCATCCAGTCCCATCCTTCAGCTCCATCCAGTCCCATCCTTCAGCTCCACTCAACCCCTCCCATCTATCTCTGAACACCATCCAGTCCCATCCTTCAGCTCCACTCAACCCCTCCCATCTATCTCTGAACACCATCCAGTCCCATCCTTCAGCTCCATCCAGTCCCATCCTTCAGCTCCACTCAACCCCTCCCATCTATCTCTGAACACCATCCAGTCCCATCCTTCAGCTCCACTCAACCCCTCCCATCTATCTCTGAACACCATCCAGTCCCATCCTTCAGCTCCATCCAGTCCCATCCTTCAGCTCCACTCAACCCCTCCCATCTATCTCTGAACACCATCCAGTCCCATCCTTCAGCTCCACTCAACCCCTCCCATCTATCTCTGAACACCATCCAGTCCCATCCTTCAGCTCCATCCAGTCCCATCCTTCAGCTCCACTCAACCCCTCCCATCTATCTCTGAACACCATCCAGTCCCATCCTTCAGCTCCATCCAGTCCCATCCTTCAGCTCCACTCAACCCCTCACATCTATCTCTGAACACTATCCAGTCACAGCCTTCAGCTACCCTCAACCCCTCCAATCTATCTCTGAACACCATCCAGTCCCATCCTTCAGCTCCACTCAACCCCTCCCATCTATCTCTGAACTCCATCCAGTCCCATCCTTCAGCTCCACTCAACCCCTCCCATCTATCTCTGAACACCATCCAGTCCCATCCTTCAGCTCCCCTCAACCCCTCCCATCTATCTCTGATCACCATCCAGTCCCAGCCTTCAGCTCCATCCAGTCCCATCCTTCAGCTCTCCTCAACCCCTCCCATCTATCTCTGAACACCATCCAGTCCCATCCTTCAGCTCCATCCAGTCCCATCCTTCAGCTCTCCTCAACCCCTCCCATCTATCTCTGAACACCATCCAGTCCCATCCTTCAGCTCCATCCAGTCCCATCGTTCAGCTCCACTCAACCCCTCCCATCTATCTCTGACCACCATCCAGTCCCATCCATCAGCTCCATCCAGTCCCATCCTTCAGCTCCACTCAACCCCTCCCATCTATCTCTGAACACCATCCAGTCCCATCCTTCAGCTCCCCTCAACCCCTCCCATCTATCTCTGAACACCATCCAGTCCCATCCTTCAGCTCCACTCAACCCCTCCCATCTATCTCTGAACACCATCCAGTCCCATCCTTCAGCTCCATCCAGTCCCATCCTTCAGCTCCACTCAACCCCTCCCATCTATCTCTGACCACCATCCAGTCCCATCCATCAGCTACCCTCAACCACTCCCATCTATCTCTGAACACCATCCAGTCCCATCCTTCAGCTCCATCCAGTCCCATCCTTCAGCTCTCCTCAACCCCTCCCATCTATCTCTGAACACCATCCAGTCCCATCCTTCAGCTCCACTCAACCCCTCCCATCTATCTCTGAACACCATCCAGTCCCATCCTTCAGCTCCATCCAGTCCCATCCTTCAGCTCCACTCAACCCCTTCCCATCTATCTCTGAACACCATCCAGTCCCATCCTTCAGCTCCACTCAACCCCTCCCATCTATCTCTGAACACCATCCAGTCCCATCCTTCAGCTCCATCCAGTCCCATCCTTCAGCTCCACTCAACCCCTCCCATCTATCTCTGAACACCATCCAGTCCCATCCTTCAGCTCCACTCAACCCCTCCCATCTATCTCTGAACACCATCCAGTCCCATCCTTCAGCTCCATCCAGTCCCATCCTTCAGCTCCACTCAACCCCTCCCATCTATCTCTGAACACCATCCAGTCCCATCCTTCAGCTCCACTCAACCCCTCCCATCTATCTCTGAACACCATCCAGTCCCATCCTTCAGCTCCATCCAGTCCCATCCTTCAGCTCCACTCAACCCCTCCCATCTATCTCTGAACACCATCCAGTCCCATCCTTCAGCTCCATCCAGTCCCATCCTTCAGCTCCACTCAACCCCTCCCATCTATCTCTGAACACTATCCAGTCACAGCCTTCAGCTACCCTCAACCCCTCCAATCTATCTCTGAACACCATCCAGTCCCATCCTTCAGCTCCACTCAACCCCTCCCATCTATCTCTGAACTCCATCCAGTCCCATCCTTCAGCTCCACTCAACCCCTCCCATCTATCTCTGAACACCATCCAGTCCCATCCTTCAGCTCCCCTCAACCCCTCCCATCTATCTCTGACCACCATCCAGTCCCAGCCTTCAGCTCCATCCAGTCCCATCCTTCAGCTCTCCTCAACCCCTCCCATCTATCTCTGAACACCATCCAGTCCCATCCTTCAGCTCCATCCAGTCCCATCCTTCAGCTCTCCTCAACCCCTCCCATCTATCTCTGAACACCATCCAGTCCCATCCTTCAGCTCCATCCAGTCCCATCCTTCAGCTCTCCTCAACCCCTCCCATCTATCTCTGAACACCATCCAGTCCCATCCTTCAGCTCCCCTCAACCCCTCCCATCTATCTCTGACCACCATCCAGTCCCAGCCTTCAGCTCCATCCAGTCCCATCCTTCAGCTCTCCTCAACCCCTCCCATCTATCTCTGAACACCATCCAGTCCCATCCTTCAGCTCCATCCAGTCCCATCCTTCAGCTCTCCTCAACCCCTCCCATCTATCTCTGAACACCATCCAGTCCCATCCTTCAGCTCCATCCAGTCCCATCCTTCAGCTCTCCTCAACCCCTCCCATCTATCTCTGAACACCATCCAGTCCCATCCTTCAGCTCCATCCAGTCCCATCCTTCAGCTCCACTCAACCCCTCCCATCTATCTCTGACCACCATCCAGTCCCATCCATCAGCTCCATCCAGTCCCATCCTTCAGCTCCACTCAACCCCTCCCATCTATCTCTGAACACCATCCAGTCCCATCCTTCAGCTCCCCTCAACCCCTCCCATCTATCTCTGAACACCATCCAGTCCCATCCTTCAGCTCCACTCAACCCCTCCCATCTATCTCTGAACACCATCCAGTCCCATCCTTCAGCTCCATCCAGTCCCATCCTTCAGCTCCACTCAACCCCTCCCATCTATCTCTGACCACCATCCAGTCCCATCCATCAGCTACCCTCAACCACTCCCATCTATCTCTGAACACCATCCAGTCCCATCCTTCAGCTCCATCCAGTCCCATCCTTCAGCTCTCCTCAACCCCTCCCATCTATCTCTGAACACCATCCAGTCCCATCCTTCAGCTCCACTCAACCCCTCCCATCTATCTCTGAACACCATCCAGTCCCATCCTTCAGCTCCATCCAGTCCCATCCTTCAGCTCCACTCAACCCCTCCCATCTATCTCTGAACACCATCCAGTCCCATCCTTCAGCTCCACTCAACCCCTCCCATCTATCTCTGAACACCATCCAGTCCCATCCTTCAGCTCCATCCAGTCCCATCCTTCAGCTCCACTCAACCCCTCCCATCTATCTCTGAACACCATCCAGTCCCATCCTTCAGCTCCACTCAACCCCTCCCATCTATCTCTGAACACCATCCAGTCCCATCCTTCAGCTCCATCCAGTCCCATCCTTCAGCTCCACTCAACCCCTCCCATCTATCTCTGAACACCATCCAGTCCCATCCTTCAGCTCCACTCAACCCCTCCCATCTATCTCTGAACACCATCCAGTCCCATCCTTCAGCTCCATCCAGTCCCATCCTTCAGCTCCACTCAACCCCTCCCATCTATCTCTGAACACCATCCAGTCCCATCCTTCAGCTCCATCTAGTCCCATCCTTCAGCTCCACTCAACCCCTCCCATCTATCTCTGAACACCATCCAGTCCCATCCTTCAGCTCCATCCAGTCCCATCCTTCAGCTCCACTCAACCCCTCCCATCTATCTCTGAACACTATCCAGTCACAGCCTTCAGCTACCCTCAACCCCTCCAATCTATCTCTGAACACCATCCAGTCCCATCCTTCAGCTCCACTCAACCCCTCCCATCTATCTCTGAACTCCATCCAGTCCCATCCTTCAGCTCTCCTCAACCCCTCCCATCTATCTCTGACCACCATCCAGTCCCATCCATCAGCTCCATCCAGTCCCATCCTTCAGCTCCACTCAACCCCTCCCATCTATCTCTGACCACCATCCAGTCCCATCCATCAGCTACCCTCAACCACTCCCATCTATCTCTGAACACCATCCAGTCCCATCCTTCAGCTCCATCCAGTCCCATCCTTCAGCTCCACTCAACCCCTCCCATCTATCTCTGAACACCATCCAGTCCCATCCTTCAGCTCCACTCAACCCCTCCCATCTATCTCTGAACACCATCCAGTCCCATCCTTCAGCTCCATCCAGTCCCATCCTTCAGCTCCCCTCAACCCCTCCCATCTATCTCTGACCACCATCCAGTCCCATCCTTCAGCTCCCCTGAGCCCCTCCCATCTATCTCCTAACACCATCCAGTTTTGATTTCTAGCTGCCATATATTTTTGTAACGGTGCTGTGATGTTTGCCAAAATATCTCAACTTTTCTATTCTCAGAGTTTCTACAGATTGTAAATTAAAAATAACATTTTTTGAGTATTATAATATTATTGATTGATTGACTGTGACTTTTTAAAGTCACCCAGTAATGTTTTTTGTAGAGTTAGCTCCAAGTAAATGTTGCAATTCTTCAGCCATTCCTGAACCTGCGACCAAAAACAAGCTACGTCTGGACAGCTCCCCTGGGATCTCCTCTGACAGATTATTATTATTATTATTATTTTACATAAATGTGTAAAAAAATAACTATTTCATAATTTCCTTAAATTCAAAAGGCACTCGCACATCTAATCTGCGTGGTGACCGTTGAACAAGATGAAGGAAACCCGCACGCTGCTCTTGATAGTATCAGTGATCTTTAATAAGCTTTACGTATCTTCGTCAGAGCTCTGACGAGATCTGCGGCTTCCTCGACCTTCAGCAGGAGGGAGCACCGGAGACGACAGTGCTACGCCAACGAGGACAGTGATGAAGAAGAGGGCTACACAGACATGCAGCAAGTGGACATAGGTGGCACTTAGGATTTAGTTACTTCTATAAACTATCAATGGGATGGATTAAAACCTCTGTCCTTCTACTAGCCTAATGTAACGGCTGTCGTAGAAGGGGACCGTGTTGAGTGCTCATGATGAATATTTATATCAACACAGAACACTAAAGAAAATAACAAAAGCGAAAACGATTAGCTCGCAGTTCTGTCAGGTACATAGACTAAACAGAAAACAACTACCCACAAACACAGGTGGAAAAAAAGAACCCTACTTAAATATGATCTCCAATTAGAGACAACGAGGACCAGCTGCCTCTAATTGGAGATCATCCCAAAAAACAACCACATAGAAATAGAAAACTAGAACATAAACGTAGAAATACAAAACATAGAAAAACACAAAACACCCCCTGTCACGCCCCGACCTACTCTACCATAGAAAATAACATCTTACTATGGTCGGGACGTGACAAGCCTAATCAGACTTGGTGGTATTCAGTGCTGCCAAGGGAAGTTTACTGCCACTACCTCTGCAGTGAAGAGGAAATTCAGAAACTGTTGGAGGACAGTTGAAGTTGATGATAAAACGTCTAATTTTTAAAAGTAAAAATGACCCTTAGCCTTTTTAAAAAGAAATCGATGGGCGACTTTTACATTTTTCAAAATGGCCTCAGAGGTCTGTCTCCTATTGGTCCGATTTTTGCAACTAATTTACCAATCACAATATGCTTTGTTTTTGTATTTCCATTGCGGTCCCTGAACCCATAGGATCATTTTTTGGAATAAAAAAATCCAGTGTAATTGTTATTTCTGTAAAACTCTGAGCCTGGGGGGGCGAAGAGCCTTGTTACTTTTATAAATAAAAAAAAGTGAATTAAGTTCACCTCCAAGGGTCTGTGCTCTCCGGTTTCCTTGGGACGTCCATACCACCTATGAAGTTGACATTTAAAACGGTCAAGGTTTGGGTTAGGTAAGGGTTATGGTTAGGGGTTTAGGGTAGGGACATACCAAGTATCCCAGATAGCACTGTCTCACTTCCAAGAGATGCTGAATTTCATCTTCACTCTCACTAACAGGTGAGATTATACAATGTATAACAGCACGCCATGCGCACTGCTCTACTAATGATACAACATGTAACAACTTCCAGGATAAACAGACAGGAGACAATGATACAATATAACAATGATAAAATGATACAAATGTAACAACTTCCAGGATAAACAGACAGGAGACAATGATACAATGATACAAATGTAACAACTTCCAGGATAAACAGACAGGAGACAATGATACAATGTAACAACTTCCAGGATAAACAGACAGGAGACAATGATACAATGTAACAACTTCCAGGATAAACAGACAGGAGACAATGATACAATGTAACAACTTCCAGGATAAACAGACAGGAGACAACGATACAATGTAACAACTTCCAGGATAAACAGACAGGAGACAACGATACAATGATACAATGTAACAACTTCCAGGATAAACAGACAGGAGACAACGATACAATGTAACAACTTCCAGGATAAACAGACAGGAGACAATGATACAATGATACAATATAACAACTTCCAGGATAAACAGACAGGAGACAATGATACAATGATACAAATGTAACAACTTCCAGGATAAACAGACAGGAGACAATGATACAATGTAACAACTTCCAGGATAAACAGACAGGAGACAATGATACAATGTAACAACTTCCAGGATAAACAGACAGGAGACAACGATACAATGATACAAATGTAATAACTTTCCTTGTAACTGCTTTAGAAAGAAGTATTGACCTCTATTTAAACTGGACAATGGCAGGGCAGACCCCCTCACATGACCACATGCCCGGTCATGTGAGAAATACCACCCAATCCATACCATAGAGAATGATAGAGGCCTCTAGTAGTCAAAAAACTGCATGGGCAGCGCCATTGAGAGCTTCCACCATTATAACATAGTCGACTGTGTGGGACTTCCAACCTAATTGGCTGATCCCTCGCGGTGACCCTGTTTGAGTCGTGTCCAACCAGGTCATCAGGCGAGATCAGCCAATCGCGAAGAAGAAAAGTAACTACTTTAAAATGGTGATAGCATCAATGGCGCTGCCCATGCTGTCACAGACACTATAATGGCACAGATACAAAGAGGAGTCCTCTATCTATCTCTATGTTCCATCCCGACCGCTAAGTAGAGAAAAAAAATGTGTTATTATGTTATCTCTATAAAAAAACCAAAAAAACAATGGTTCATATATTGACCACTTAAACGAGTCAGTATAATAACACTCTTTTAAAGCATGCAAATTCTATCATCTGCTCTCCCCTGAGCGCTGCGGGGAAGTTAGAACGCAGAATGTGCTGACGGTGCAAAAAGAAAAAGCACAGCAAACCTGGAAACATCGGTATGTGGCGGCTGGCTGTTGAACATTAGTTAGACCTGGAGGAACAAGTAGACAAAAGAGGTCCTCTAGTCTAGTTTATCAAATGGCAAATCAAGATGCGAAAGGAGCTGGAATTACTCTGACTATTGAGGTAAAACGACTATTTATTTTCGTTGTTTGGCATACAGTTTAACGTATGAAAATATGACGCGATGGTTGTATTTTGTAATTGGTTGACCTGTTTATGTTGTATTTTATTTTAATGCATTTACACATCAGTGTTCTTACGTCGAGTTTCAACAGTTGGCCCTACAGGTGTCCCTACAGTTGGCCCTACAGGTGTCCCTACAGGTGGCCCTTCAGGTGTCCCTACAGGTGGCCCTACAGGTGTCCCTTCAGGTGTCCCTACAGGTGGCCCTACAGGTGGCCCTACAGGTGTCCCTTCAGGTGTCCCTACAGGTGGCCCTACAGGTGTCCCTACAGGTGGCCCTTCAGGTGTCCCTACAGGTGTCCCTACAGGTGTCCCTACAGGTGTCCCTACAGGTGTCCCTACAGGTGGCACCACAGGTGGCCCTACAGGTGGCCCTACAGGTGTCCCTACAGGTGTCCCTACAGGTGGCCCTTCAGGTGTCCCTACAGGTGGCCCTACAGGTGTCCCTACAGGTGGCCCTACAGGTGGCCCTACAGGTGTCCCTACAGGTGTCCCTACAGGTGGCCCTACAGGTGTCCCTACAGGTGGCCCTACAGGTGTCCCTACAGGTGGCCCTTCAGGTGGCCCTACAGGTGTCCCTACAGGTGGCCCTACAGGTGGCCCTTCAGGTGTCCCTACAGGTGTCCCTACAGGTGGCCCTACAGGTGGCCCTACAGGTGTCCCTACAGGTGTCCCTACAGGTGGCACCACAGGTGGCCCTACAGGTGGCCCTACAGGTGTCCCTACAGGTGTCCCTACAGGTGGCCCTACAGGTGTCCCTACAGGTGTCCCTACAGGTGGCCCTACAGGTGGCCCTACAGGTGTCCCTACAGGTGGCACCACAGGTCCTTTTTGTGGTGGTAGTTACTACACTGCTGCCATTATACCCTTTGATATCCTCTGACTTTGTACTTCAATACTGTCTCATTCATAGTTTAATGTGCCCTTGGATTGAATGCCTTGTCCTGTTGGCTTAAAGTACTCAGCTGCAGTAAAACGTTTAGAACAGCAGGGGGCAGTGTCTGAAAACCTTGACCTTTTTTAGGTGACAACATTAGTTTGACTCAAGTTTTTTTTTTTTTTTTAAAGAAGCCAGCCTCTCCAGAGCTTACATGGGATATCAACAGAGACCAATAGGAATCCTTCCAATAGTATTTGTTCTAAGACATAGAAGAGGTGGTACAGTACACAGATAATACAAAGACAACAATATGGCCTTAGACTCTCCACAACAACAGAAAGTGACATAAAAAGTCATTGGAACACAGGAGTGATGGTTGCTGATTATGGGCCTCTCTGTACGCCTATGTAGATATTCCATTAAAAAATCAGCCGTTTCCAGCTACAATAGTCATTTACAACACTAACAACGTCTACACTGTATTTCTGATCAATTTGATGTTATTTTAATGGACCAAAAAATGACATTTCTAACTGACCCCAAACTATTGAACGGTAGTGTGTATGTATATATATTCTACAACAGAAAGTGACATAAAACAGAAAGTGACAACAGAAAGTGATATATATATATATTATACTATATATATATTATACTATATATATATTATACTATTGTCACGGAATAAGTCGTACTCATCGTTGAAAATGTCATACATGAGAGAGACGGACCAAGGAAAACCAAAACCATGAACAGTACTCACAACATGACAGTGCAGCAGGCTAAACCAACGCAGTGCTCACAACAATTCCCCACAAATGACAAACACACCCTAATATATGGGACTCTCAATCAAAGGCAAATAGACAACACCTGCCTTCAACTGAGAGTCCCAACCCCAATTAACCAAAACATAGAAACAGACACACTAGACTAAACATAGAATACATGAAAACCAAACAGTGCCCAAAAACCCCGGAATGCTTAAATCAAATGCCCCTTCAACAAAACACACCACCCCGAACCACATAAAACGAATACCCTCTGCCACGTCCTGACCAAACTACAATACCAATTAACCCTTATACTGGCCAGGACGTGACAGTACCCCCCCCCTTAAAGGTGCTAACCCCGGAAGCACCTTAACAAAAATAACCCCAAGCAACACCAAAAATAAAAATTCCCCCCTACTAAAGGGAGGGAAGGGAGGGAGGCTGCCGTCAACGACGGCACTGTGCTACACCCCCCCTCCCCAACCCACCTATCTCTGGACGTGGCTCCGGCTCTGGCCGTTCCAGGCTGTCGGGGCAGTCTGGCAGCTCGGGATGGTCTGGCAGCTCGGGACGGTCTGGCAGCTCGGGACGGTCTGGCAGCTCGGGACGGTCTGGCAGCTCGGGACAGTCTGGGCAGTCTGGCAGCTCGGGACAGTCTGGGCAGTCTGGCAGCTCGGGACAGTCTGGGCAGTCTGGCAGCTCGGGACAGTCTGGGCAGTCTGGCAGCTCGGGACAGTCTGGCAGCTCGGGACAGTCTGGGCAGTCTGGCAGCTCGGGACAGTCTGGGCAGTCTGGCAGCTCGGGACAGTCTGGGCAGTCTGGCAGCTCGGGACAGTCTGGCAGCTCGGGACAGTCTGGCAGCTCGGGACAGTCTGGGCAGTCTGGCAGCTCGGGACAGTCTGGGCAGTCTGGCAGCTCGGGACAGTCTGGGCAGTCTGGCAGCTCGGGACAGTCTGGGCAGTCTGGCAGCTCGGGGCAGTCCGGCAGCTCGGGGCGGTCTGGGCAGTCCGGCAGCTCGGGGCGGTCTGGGCAGTCCGGCAGCTCGGGGCGGTCGGGCCACTCCGGCAGCTCGGGGCGGTCGGGCCACTCCGGCAGCTCGGGGCGCAGCTCGGGGCGGTCGGGCCTCTCCGGCAGTTCAGACGACTGTTGACTGGCGGGCAGCTCCGACGACTGTTGACTGGCGGGCAGCTCCGGCGACTGTCTGGCTCGGGCAGCTCCGACGACTGTCTGGGCGGGCAGCTCCGACGACTGTGACTGGCGGGCAGCTCGGCGACAGTGACTGGCGGGCAGCTCCGGCGACTGTTGACTGGCGGGCAGCTCCGGCGACTGTTGACTGGCGGGCAGCTCCGACGACTGTTGCTGGCGGGCAGCTCCGGCGACTGTTGACTGGCGGGCAGCTCCGGCGACAGTTGACTGGCGGGCAGCTCCGGCGACTGTTGACTGGCGGGCAGCTCCGGCGACTGTGCTGGCGGGCAGCTCGGCGACTGTCTGGCGGCAGCTCCGGCGACAGTTGACTGGCGGGCAGCTCGGCGACTGTTGACTGGCGGGCAGCTCCGGCGACTGTTGCTGGCGGGCAGCTCGGCGACAGTTGACTGGCGGGCAGCTCCGGCGACTGTTGACTGGCGGGCAGCTCCGGCGACTGTTGACTGGTCGGGCAGCTCCGGCGACTGTTGCTGGCGGGCAGCTCCGGCGACTGTTGCTGGTCGGGCAGCTCGGCGACTGTACTGGGCAGCGGGCAGCTCCGGCGACTGTTGACTGGCGGGCAGCTCCGGCGACTGTGACTGGGCAGCGGGCAGCTCCGGCGACTGTTGACTGGGTCGGGCAGCTCCGGCGACTGTTGACTGGCGGGCAGCTCCGGCGACTGTTGACTGGGCAGCGGGCAGCTCCGGGCGACTGTTGACTGGCGGGCAGCTCCGGCGACTGTTGACTGGCGGGCAGCTCCGGCGACTGTTGACTGGCGGGCAGCTCCGGCGACTGTTGACTGGCGGGCAGCTCCGGCGACTGTTGACTGGCGGGCAGCTCCGGCGACTGTTGACTGGCGGGCAGCTCCGGCGACTGTTGACGGGCGGGCAGCTCCGGCGACTGTTGACTGGCGGGCAGCTCCGGCGACTGTTGACTGGCGGGCAGCTCCGACGACTGTTGACTGGCGGGCAGCTCCGACGACTGTTGACTGGCGGGCAGCTCCGACGACTGTTGACTGGCGGGCAGCTCCGACGACTGTTGACTGGCGGGCAGCTCCGACGACTGTTGACTGGCGGGCAGCTCCGACGACTGTTGACTGGCGGGCAGCTCCGGCGACTGTTGACTGGCTGGCAGCTCCGACGACTGTTGACTGGCGGGCAGCTCCGACGACTGTTGACTGGCGGGCAGCTCCGACGACTGTTGACTGGCGGGCAGCTCCGACGACTGTTGACTGGCGGGCAGCTCCGACGACTGTTGACTGGCGGGCAGCTCCGACGACTGTTGACTGGCGGGCAGCTCCGACGACTGTTGACTGGCGGGCAGCTCTTGCTATTGGCTGGCACCGTTTTGTCAACTTTTTACGTGATTTGTTTTTTTTGGGGGACCAAAATCAGCCGCCATTTTGTTATTGCAAATCTCTTGTTTTTCGTTTATAAGTTAGAGGAGTATTTCAGATGAACCAGTCTGTTCCCTACATCATTTAGTCTTTGAGTGTTGTTATATTTTCATATTTGATGTGCTATGAATCGATTTCATGACTAAGAAAATGTATTTAAAATATCTTCTGAAGTTTCCTAATTGTATGTTAGTTAATCCATTTCTTGAAAAGTTTCTGTTTTGGAGATACGGGGTTTTTATCAGACAGCGACAATATCGTACCGTGTTGTCTGTCTAGTGAATAATCTGTCCTCTGTGTGTCTGTCCTCTGTGTCTGTCCTCTGTGTCTGTCTAGTGAATAATCTGTCCTCTGTGTGTCTGTCCTCTGTGTCTGTCCTCTATGTCTGTCTAGTGAATAATCTGTACTCTGTGTGTCTGTCCTCTGTGTGTCTGTCCTCTGTGTCTGTCCTCTGTGTCTGTCCTCTATGTCTGTCTAGTGAATAATCTGTACTCTGTGTGTCTGTCCTCTGTGTGTCTGTCCTCTGTGTCTGTCCTCTGTGTCTGTCCTCTGTGTCTGTCTAGTGAATAATCTGTCCTCTGTGTGTCTATCCTCTGTGTGTCTGTCCTCTGTGTCTATCCTCTCTGTGTCTGTCCTCTGTGTCTGTCCTCTGTGTGTCTGTACTCTGTGTGTCTGTCCTCTGTGTGTCTGTCCTCTGTGTGTCTGTCCTCTGTGTGTCTGTCCTCTGTGTCTGTCCTCTGTGTCTGTCCTCTGTGTCTGTCTAGTGAATAATCTGTCCTCTGTGTGTCTATCCTCTGTGTGTCTGTCCTCTGTGTCTATCCTCTCTGTGTCTGTCCTCTGTGTCTGTCCTCTGTGTGTCTGTACTCTGTGTGTCTGTCCTCTGTGTGTCTGTCCTCTGTGTGTCTGTCCTCTGTGTGTCTGTCCTCTTGTGTCTGTCCTCTGTGTCTGTCCTCTGTGTCTGTCTAGTGAATAATCTGTCCTCTCTGTGTCTGTCCTCTGTGTGTCTGTCCTCTGTGTGTCTGTCCTCTGTGTGTCTGTCCTCTGTGTGTCTGTCCTCTGTGTGTCTGTCCTCTGTGTGTCTGTCCTCTCTGTGTCTGTCTAGTGAATAATCTGTCCTCTGTGTGTCTGTCCTCTGTGTGTCTGTCCTCTGTGTCTGTCCTCTGTGTGTCTGTCCTCTGTGTGTCTGTCCTCTGTGTCTGTCCTCTGTGTGTCTGTCCTCTGTGTGTCTGTCCTCTGTGTGTCTGTCCTCTGTGTGTCTATCCTCTGTGTCTGTCCTCACTGTGTCTGTCCTCTGTGTGTCTGTCCTCTGTGTGTCTGTCCTCTGTGTCTGTCCTCTGTGTCTGTCCTCTCTGTGTCTGTCCTCTGTGTGTCTGTACTCTGTGTCTGTCCTCTGTGTCTGTCTAGTGAATAATCTGTCCTCTCTGTGTCTGTCTCTCTGTGTCTGTCCTCTGTGTCTGTCTCTCTGTGTGTCTGTCCTCTCTGTGTCTGTCTCTCTGTGTCTGTCTCTCTGTGTCTGTCCTCTGTGTCTGTCTCTCTGTGTCTGTCCTCTGTGTCTGTCTAGTGAATAATCTGTCCTCTGTGTCTATCCTCTGTGTCTGTCCTCTGTGTCTGTCTCTCTGTGTCTGTCCTCTGTGTCTGTCCTCTGTGTCTGTCTCTCTGTGTCTGTCTCTCTGTGTGTGTCTCTCTGTGTCTGTCTCTCTGTGTCTGTCTCTCTGTTTCTGTCTCTCTGTGTCTGTCCTCTGTGTCTGTCTAGTGAATAATCTGTCCTCTGTTTCTGTCTCTGTGTCTGTCCTCTGTTTCTGTCTCTCTGTTTCTGTCTCTCTGTGTCTGTCCTCTGTGTCTGTCTAGTGAATAATCTGTCCTCTGTGTCTGTCTAGTGAATAATCTGTCCTCTGTGTCTGTCTAGTGAATAATCTGTCCTCTGTGTCTGTCTAGTGAATAATCTGTCCTCTGTGTCTGTCTAGTGAATAATCTGGCTGATGGCAGCAGCTGGAGGACCCTGGCCACCACCGTGTGTATTTATGTGTGGAGGAGCAGGTGAGGAATCATAGGACACTCCGATCACTGTTACCTACTCATGGCTACTGTTACCTATTCATGGCTGCTGTTACCTATTCATGGGTACTGTTACCTATTCATGGCTGCTGTTACCTATTCATGGCTGCTGTTACCTATTCATGGCTACTGTTACCTATTCATGGCTACTGTTACCTATTCATGGCTACTGTTACCTATTCATGGCTGCTGTTACCTATTCATGGCTACTGTTACCTATTCATGGCTACTGTTACCTATTCATGGCTGCTGTTACCTATTCATGGCTGCTGTTACCTATTCATGGCTACTGTTACCTATTCATGGCTACTGTTACCTATTCATGGCTACTGTTACCTATTCATGGCTACTGTTACCTATTCATGGCTACTGTTACCTATTCATGGCTGCTGTTACCTATTCATGGCTACTGTTACCTATTCATGGCTACTGTTACCTATTCATGGCTACTGTTACCTATTCATGGCTACTGTTACCTATTCATGGCTACTGTTACCTATTCATGGCTGCTGTTACCTATTCATGGCTACTGTTACCTATTCATGGCTAATGTTACCTATTCATGGCTACTGTTACCTATTCATGGCTACTGTTACCTATTCATGGCTACTGTTACCTTCTAATGGCTACTGTTACCTATTCATGGCTACTGTTACCTATTCATGGCTGCTGTTACCTATTCATGGCTGCTGTTACCTATTCATGGCTACTGTTACCTATTCATGGCTACTGTTACCTATTCATGGCTACTGTTACCTATTCATGGCTACTGTTACCTATTCATGGCTACTGTTACCTATTCATGGCTGCTGTTACCTATTCATGGCTACTGTTACCTATTCATGGCTAATGTTACCTATTCATGGCTACTGTTACCTATTCATGGCTACTGTTACCTATTCATGGCTACTGTTACCTATTCATGGCTACTGTTACCTATTCATGGCTACTGTTACCTATTCATGGCTACTGTTACCTATTCATGGCTGCTGTTACCTATTCATGGCTACTGTTACCTATTCATGGCTACTGTTACCTATTCATGGCTGCTGTTACCTATTCATGGCTACTGTTACCTATTCATGGCTACTGTTACCTATTCATGGCTACTGTTACCTATTCATGGCTGCTGTTACCTATTCATGGCTACTGTTACCTATTCATGGCTACTGTTACCTATTCATGGCTGCTGTTACCTATTCATGGCTACTGTTACCTATTCATGGCTACTGTTACCTATTCATGGCTACTGTTACCTATTCATGGCTACTGTTACCTTCTAATGGCTACTGTTACCTATTCATGGCTACTGTTACCTATTCATGGCTACTGTTACCTATTCATGGCTACTGTTACCTTCTAATGGCTACTGTTACCTTCTAATGGCTACTGTTACCTATTCATGGCTACTGTTACCTATTCATAGCTACTGTTACCTATTCATGGCTACTGTTACCTATTCATGGCTACTGTTACCTATTCATGGCTACTGTTACCTATTCATGGCTACTGTTACCTATTCATGGCTACTGTTACCTATTCATGGCTACTGTTACCTATTCATGGCTACTGTTACCTATTCATGGCTACTGTTACCCATTCATGGCTACTGTTACCTATTCATGGCTACTGTTACCTATTCATGGCTACTGTTACCTATTCATGGCTACTGTTACCTATTCATGGCTGCTGTTACCTATTCATGGCTACTGTTACCTATTCATGGCTACTGTTACCTATTCATGGCTACTGTTACCTATTCATGGCTACTGTTACCTATTCATGGCTACTGTTACCCATTCATGGCTACTGTTACCTATTCATGGCTACTGTTACCTATTCATGGCTGCTGTTACCTATTCATGGCTGCTGTTACCTATTCATGGCTACTGTTACCTTCTAATGGCTACTGTTACCTATTCATGGCTACTGTTACCTATTCATGGCTACTGTTACCTATTCATGGCTACTGTTACCTTCTCATGGCTACTGTTACCTATTCATGGCTACTGTTACCTATTCACTGGCTACTGTTACCTATTCATGGCTACTGTTACCTATTCATGGCTACTGTTACCTTTTCATGGCTACTGTTACCTATTCGTGGCTACTGTTACCTATTCGTGGCTACTGTTACCTACTCATGGCTACTGTTACCTACTCATGGCTACTGTTACCTATTCATGACTGCTGTTACCTTTTCACGGCTACTGTTACCTATTCATGGCTACTGTTACCTTCTAATGGCTACTGTTACCTATTCATGGCCACTGTTACCTATTCATGGCTACTGTTACCTATTTATGGCCACTGTTACCTATTCATGGCTACTGTTACCTATTCATGGCTACTGTTACCTTCTAATGGCTACTGTTACCTATTCATGGCTACTGTTACCTATTCATGGCTACTGTTACCTATTCATGGCTACTGTTACCTTCTCATGGCTACTGTTACCTATTCATGGCTACTGTTACCTATTCATGGCTACTGTTACCTTCTAATGGCTACTGTTACCTATTCATGGCTACTGTTACCTATTCATGGCTACTGTTACCTATTCATGGCTACTGTTACCTTCTCATGGCTACTGTTACCTATTCATGGCTACTGTTACCTATTCACTGGCTACTGTTACCTATTCATGGCTACTGTTACCTATTCATGGCTACTGTTACCTTTTCGTGGCTACTGTTACCTATTCGTGGCTACTGTTACCTATTCGTGGCTACTGTTACCTACTCATGGCTACTGTTACCTACTCATGGCTACTGTTACCTATTCATGGCTACTGTTACCTATTCATGGCCACTGTTACCTATTCATGGCTGCTGTTACCTATTCATGGCTACAGTTACCTATTCATGGCTACTGTTACCTTCTAATGGCTACTGTTACCTATTCATGGCTACTGTTACCTATTCATGGCTACTGTTACCTATTCATGGCTACTGTTACCTATTCATGGCTACTGTTACCTATTCATGGCTACTGTTACCTATTCATGGCTACTGTTACCTATTCATGGCCACTGTTACCTATTCATGGCTGCTGTTACCTATTCATGGCTACAGTTACCTATTCATGGCTACTGTTACCTATTCATGGCTACTGTTACCTATTCATGGCTACTGTTACCTATTCATGGCTACTGTTACCCATTCATGGCTACTGTTACCTATTCATGGCTACTGTTACCTATTCATGGCTACTGTTACCTATTCATGGCTACTGTTACCTATTCATGGCTGCTGTTACCTATTCATGGCTACTGTTACCTATTCATGGCTGCTGTTACCTATTCATGGCTACTGTTACCTATTCATGGCTACTGTTACCTATTCATGGCTGTTGTTACCTATTCATGGCTGCTGTTACCTATTCATGGCTGCTGTTACCTATTCATGGCTGCTGTTACCTATTCATGGCTACTGTTACCTTCTAATGGCTACTGTTACCTATTCATGGCTACTGTTACCTATTCATGGCTACTGTTACCTATTCATGGCTACTGTTACCTTCTAATGGCTACTGTTACCTATTCATGGCTACTGTTACCTATTCATGGCTACTGTTACCTATTCATGGCTACTGTTACCTTCTCATGGCTACTGTTACCTATTCATGGCTACTGTTACCTATTCACTGGCTACTGTTACCTATTCATGGCTACTGTTACCTATTCATGGCTACTGTTACCTTTTCGTGGCTACTGTTACCTATTCGTGGCTACTGTTACCTATTCGTGGCTACTGTTACCTACTCATGGCTACTGTTACCTACTCATGGCTACTGTTACCTATTCATGGCTACTGTTACCTATTCATGGCCACTGTTACCTATTCATGGCTGCTGTTACCTATTCATGGCTACAGTTACCTATTCATGGCTACTGTTACCTTCTAATGGCTACTGTTACCTATTCATGGCTACTGTTACCTATTCATGGCTACTGTTACCTATTCATGGCTACTGTTACCTATTCATGGCTGCTGTTACCTATTCATGGCTGCTGTTACCTATTCATGGCTACTGTTACCTATTCATGGCTACTGTTACCCATTCATGGCTACTGTTACCTCTTCATGGCTACTGTTACCTATTCATGGCTACTGTTACCTATTCATGGCCACTGTTACCTATTCATGGCTTCCTCTGAGTCTCTCACTGGCTGGATTTGACTCTCTTTCTCTCTCTCTCTCTCTCTCTCTCTTTGTTTCTCTGTCCGTCTGTCTGTCTGTCTGTCTGTCTGTCTGTCTGTCTGTCTGTCTGTACCTCTCCCTCTCCGTCTGTCTGTCTGTCTGTCTGTCTGTCTGTCTGTCTGTCTGTCTGTCTGTCTGTCTGTCTGTCTGTCTGTCTGTCTGTCTGTCTGTCTGTCTGTCTGTCTGTCTGTCTGTCCCTCTCTTCCCCTCTCCCTCTCTCTCCCCCCCCCCCACCACCTCCAGGTACATCAGGGTTTATCAGTAACCTGAGGTCCTTCCTGTGGACGCAGGTCCAGCTGTTTGGTCACGTCCACTCCCTGTCCCTGCGCTGGCACCTTGAGAGACACACTGGGGACGTTCTGCGTAGTGTAGACCGAGGAACATCTTCTATAAACAACCTGCTCAGGTACGCCCCGTCCACACACACACACACACACCCTACACACACACACACACACACACACACACACACACACACACACACACACACACACACACACACACACACACACACACACACACACACACACACACACACACACACACACACTCTCCTCTCTCTCTCTCAGCTACATCATCTTCAGTATCCTGCCACCCTCTCTCCCCTCTCTCTCCTCTCTCTCTCTCTCAGCTACATCATCTTCAGTATCCTGCCACCCTCTCTCCCCTCTCTCTCCTCTCTCTCTCTCTCAGCTACATCATCTTCAGTATCCTGCCACCCTCTCTCCTCTCTCTCTCTCCTCAGCTACATCATCTTCAGTATCCTGCCACCCTCTCTCCCCTCTCTCTCCTCTCTCTCTCTCTCAGCTACATCATCTTCAGTATCCTGCCACCCTCTCTCTCCTCTCTCTCTCTCTCTCTCAGCTACATCATCTTCAGTATCCTGCCACCCTCTCTCCCCTCTCTCTCCTCTCTCTCTCTCCTCAGCTACATCATCTTCAGTATCCTGCCACCCTCTCTCCCCTCTCTCTCCTCTCTCTCTCTCCTCAGCTACATCATCTTCAGTATCCTGCCACCCTCTCTCCCCTCTCTCCCCTCTCTCTCTCTCCTCTCTCTCCTCAGCTACATCATCTTCAGTATCCTGCCACCCTCTCTCTCTCTTCTAGCTAATCATCTTCAGTACCTGCCACCCCTCTCTCCCCTCTCTCTCCTCTCTCTCTCTCTCAGCTACATCATCTTCAGTATCCTGCCACCCTCTCTCTCTCTCTCTCTCTCCTCAGCTACATCATCTTCAGTATCCTGCCACCCTCTCTCTCCTCTCTCTCCTCTCTCTCTCTCCTCAGCTACATCATCTTCAGTATCCTGCCACCCTTCTCTCCTCTCTCTCTCTCTCTCTCCTCAGCTACATCATCTTCAGTATCATGCCACCCTCTCTCCCCTCTCTCCCCTCTCTCTCTCCTCTCTCTCTCTCAGCTACATCATCTTCAGTATCCTGCCACCCTCTCTCCTCTCTCTCTCTCTCTCAGCTACATCATCTTCAGTATCCTGCCACCCTCTCTCCCCTCTCTCCCCTCTCTCCCCTCTCTCTCTCCTCTCTCTCTCTCAGCTACATCATCTTCAGTATCCTGCCACCCTCTCTCCCCTCTCTCCCCTCTCTCCCCTCTCTCTCTCCTCTCTCTCTCTCAGCTACATCATCTTCAGTATCCTGCCACCCTCTCTCCTCTCTCTCCTCAGCTACATCATCTTCAGTATCCTGCCACCCTCTCTCCTCTCTCTCTCTCTCTCTCAGCTACATCATCTTCAGTATCCTGCCACCCTCTCTCCCCTCTCTCCCCTCTCTCCCCTCTCTCTCTCTCCTCTCTCTCTCTCAGCTACATCATCTTCAGTATCCTGCCACCCTCTCTCCTCTCTCTCTCCTCAGCTACATCATCTTCAGTATCCTGCCCACCATCGCTGATATAGTCATCGCCATCCTCTACTTTGTGTCCTACTTCAGTGCCTTGTTCGGCCTCATCGTCTTCATCTGCCTGCTGATCTACCTCAGTGAGTTGACTGATTCAGGTTTAGCTGATGTGGAATCACTAGCTAGTTAGCTGTGTGGAATCGCTAGCTAGTTAGCTGTGTGGAATCGCGAGCTAGTTAGCTGTGTGGAATCACTGTGTGGAATCACTAGCTAGTTAGCTGTGTGGAATCACTAGCTAGTTAGCTGTGTCGAATCACTGTGTGGAATCACTAGCTAGTTAGCTGTGTGGAATCGCTAGCTAGTTAGCTGTGTGGAATCGCTAGCTAGTTAGCTGTGTGGAATCGCGAGCTAGTTAGCTGTGTGGAATCACTGTGTGGAATCACTAGCTAGTTAGCTGTGTGGAATCACTAGCTAGTTAGCTGTGTGGAATCACTGTGTGGAATCGCTAGCTAGTTAACTGTGTGGAATCACTGTGTGGAATCACTAGCTAGCTAGCAGTGTGGAATCGCTAGCTAGTTAGCTGTGTGGAATCACTAGCTAGTTAACTGTGTGGAATCACTAGCTAGTTAGCTGTGTGGAATCACTGTGTGGAATCACTAGCTAGTTAGCTGTGTGGAATCGCTAGCTAGTTAGCTGTGTGGAATCACTGTGTGGAATCACTAGCTAGTTAGCTGTGTGGAATTGCTAGCTAGTTAGCAGTGTGGAATCACTGTGTACAATCGCTAGCTAGTTAGCTGTGTGGAATCACTAGCCAGTAAGCTGTTTGGAATCACTAGCTAGTTAGTTGTGTGGAATCACTAGCTAGTTAGCTGTGTGGAATCACTAGCTAGTTAGCTGTGTGGAATTGCTAGCTAGTTAGCTGTGTGGAATCACTGTGTGGAATCACTAGCTAGTTAGCTGTGTGGAATTGCTAGCTAGTTAGCAGTGTGGAATCACTGTGTACAATCGCTAGCTAGTTAGCTGTGTGGAATCACTAGCCAGTTAGCTGTTTGGAATCACTAGCTAGTTAGTTGTGTGGAATCGCTAGCTAGTTAGTTGTGTGGAATCGCTAGCTAGTTAGTTGTGTGGAATCGCTAGCTAGTTAGTTGTGTGGAATCGCTAGCTAGTTAGCTGTGTGGAATCGCTAGCTAGTTAGTTGTGTGTGCACAAGTAGTGGCCGTCATGACATCTCCAGCCCGTAGAACTAGAGTTTCCGCCACCCTGGACGTCTCCAGCCCGTAGAACTAGAGTTTCCGCCACCCTGGACGTCTCCAGCCCGTAGAACTAGAGTTTCCGTCACCCTGGACGTCTCCAGCCCGTAGAACTAGAGTTTCCGTCACCCTGGACGTCTCCAGCCCGTAGAACTAGAGTTTCCGTCACCCTGGACGTCTCCAGCCCGTAGAACTAGAGTTTCCGTCACCCTGGACGTCTCCAGCCCGTAGAACTAGAGTTTCCGTCACCCTGGACGTCTCCAGCCCGTAGAACTAGAGTTTCCGTCACCCTGGACGTCTCCAGCCCGTAGAACTAGAGTTTCCGTCACCCTGGACGTCTCCAGCCCGTAGAACTAGAGTTTCCGTCACCCTGGACGTCTCCAGCCCGTAGAACTAGAGTTTCCGTCACCCTGGATGCAGAAATCCAGGGTGAAAGGTTTTTTTGGGGTCAGTGGTATTGACATCGCTTCTGGAGTATGAAGTTTTGTTGCATAACAGTGATGGGTCCTATTCTATTACACAGTGATACTGACAGAGGACAGACTCAGTTTGATGACTTGCTGTAGCCGATCGCAGCGTTAGTAGCGTGACAGTGGTCGAGGTAACGATGCTTTGTGTTTGGAGTCCAGGTTGTTCTCTGAAAACATATTCATTCACCAGCTTTCACCATCCTGATCACCGAGTGGAGGACCAAGTACAGACGAGACATGAACACTCAGGACAACAACGCCAAGTCTAAGGCTGTGGATTCACTGCTCAACTTTGAGACGGTACTGACTGAGCCATATCCGATACCCCCTGCTAAACCCCAAACCCAAACCTTACCCAGAACCCTTTCACATCCCAACCTCCTCCACAGCTTACTACCCAGATAAACCATGCATTCAGTCAAACCTTTTGTTTGCAGGTGAAATATTACAATGCTGAGGGGTATGAAGTGACCTGCTTCGAAGAGGCAATTCTGAAGTACCAGGTAAAAGGATAACGAACATTTCCTGACTTTACAATCTCCAGGTCCTGTTGTTGGGGTATTGACATCTATACAGTCTGACTTTTAGATATTGTGCTCTCCTGATTGGTTGAGTGTTGAGGTAGCTAGCTGGTGATCGTGTTCCCCTGTCCTGATTGGTTGAGTGTTGAGGTAGCTAGCTGATGATTGTGCTCCCCTGTCCTGATTGGTTGAGTGTTGCGGTAGCTAGCTGATGATTGTGCTCTCCTGTCCTGATTGGTTGAGTGTTGAGGTAGCTAGCTGATGATTGTGCTCCCCTGTCCTGATTGGTTGAGTGTTGAGGTAGCGAGCTGAGGATTGTGCTCTCCTTTCCTGATTGGTCGATGTTGAGGTAGCTAGCTGGTGATTGGACTCCCCTGTCCTGATTGGTTGAGTGTTGAGGTAGCTTGCTGAGGATTGTGCTCTCCTGTCCTGATTGGTTGAGTGTTGAGGTAGCTAGCTGATGATTGTGCTCTCCTGTCCTGATTGGTTGAGTGTTGAGGTAGCTAGCTGATGATTGTGCTCCCCTGTCCTGATTGGTTGAGTGTTGCGGTAGCTAGCTGATGATTGTGCTCTCCTGTCCTGATTGGTCGATGTTGAGGTAGCTAGCTGGTTATTGTGCTCTCCTGTCCTGATTGGTTGAGTGTTGAGGTAGCTAGCTGGTGGTTGTGTACCCCTGTCCTGATTGGTTGAGTGTTGAGGTAGCTAGCTGATGATTGTGCTCTCCTGTCCTGATTGGTCGATGTTGAGGTAGCTTGCTGAGGATTGTGCTCTCCTGTCCTGATTGGTCGATGTTGAGGTAGCTAGCTGAGGATTGTGCTCTCCTGTCCTGATTGGTTGAGTGTTGAGGTAGCTAGCTGATGATTGTGCTCTCCTGTCCTGATTGGTCGATGTTGAGGTAGCTAGCTGATGATTGGACTCCCCTGTCCTGATTGGTTGAGTGTTGAGGTAGCTAGCTGAGGATTGTGCTCTCCTGTCCTGATTGGTTGAGTGTTGTGGTAGCTAGCTGATGATTGTGCTCTCCTGTCCTGATTGGTCGATGTTGAGGTAGCTAGCTGGTTATTGTGCTCTCCTGTCCTGATTGGTTGAGTGTTGAGGTAGCTAGCTGGTGGTTGTGTACCCCTGTCCTGATTGGTTGAGTGTTGAGGTAGCTAGCTGGTGATTGTGTACCCCTGTCCTGATTGGTTGAGTGTTGAGGTAGCTAGCTGGTGATTGTGTTTCCCTGTCCTGATTGGTTGATGTTGACGTAGCTAGCTGGTGATCGTGTTCCCCTGTCCTGATTGGTTGAATGTTGAGGTAGCTAGCTGGTGATTGTGTTCCCCTGTCCTGATTGGTTGAGTGTTGAGGTAGCTAGCTGGTGATCGTGTACCCCTGTCCTGATTGGTTGAGTGTTGAGGTAGCTAACTGGTGATTGTGTTTCCCTGTCCTGATTGGTTGATCCTGTCTGCAGCAGTCAGAGTGGAAGACCAACGCCTCGTTGGCCCTACTGAACCAAACCCAGAACCTGATCATTGGCTCGGGGCTATTAGCAGGATCTCTGCTCTGTGCTTACATGGTCACAGAAGGCCAGTTCCAGGTACAGTCTCCTCTACCTTCATATGGGTTCACATCAGACCACACTGGCATCCTCTGAATCCTTCTCCGTTTACACTTGATCTCTATTGATGTTAGTCAGGGTGTTAATCTGCAGGGTGTTAGTCTGCAGGGTGTTAGTCTGCAGGGTGTTAGTCTGCAGGGTGTTAGTCAGCAGGGTGTTAGTCAGCAGGGTGTTAGTCAGCAGGGTGTTAGTCAGAGTGTGAGTCAGGGTGTTAGTCAGCAGGGTGTTAGTTAGGGTGTTAGTCAGCAGGGTGTTAGTCAGCATGGTGTTAGTCAGCATGGTGTTAGTCAGCAGGGTGTTAGTCCAGGGTGTTAGTCAGCATGGTGTTAGTCAGCAGGGTGTTAGTCGGCAGGGTGTTAGTCAGCAGGGTGTTAATCAGGGTGTTAGTCAGGGTGTTAGTCAACATGGTGTTAGTCAGCATGGTGTTAATCAGCAGGGTGTTGGTCTGCAGGGTGTTAGTCAGGGTGTTAGTCAGCAGGGTGTTAGTCAGCATGGTGTTAGTCAGCAGGGTGTTAGTCGGCAGGGTGTTAGTCAGGGTGTTAGTCAGCAGGGTGTTAGTCGTCAGGGTGTTAGTCGTCAGGGTGTTAGTCAGCAGGGTGTTAGCTGCAGGGTGTTAGTCTGCAGGGTGTTAGTCAGCAGGGTGTTAGTCAGCAGGGTGTTGGTCAGCAGGGTGTTAGTCAGGGTGTTAGTCAGCAGGGTGTTAGTCGTCAGGGTGTTAGTTCGTCAGGGTGTTAGTCAGCAGGGTGTTAGTCTGCAGGGTGTTAGTCTGCAGGGTGTTAGTCAGCAGGGTGTTAGTCAGCAGGGTGTTAGTCAGCAGGGTGTTGGTCAGCAGGGTGTTAGTCAGGGTGTTAGTCAGCAGGGTGTTAGTCAGCAGGGTGTTAGTCTGCAGGGTGTTAGTCAGGGTGTTAGTCAGGGTGTTAGTCAGCAGGGTGTTAGTCAGCAGGGTGTTAGTTGCAGGGTGTTAGTCAGCAGGGTGTTAGTCAGGGGTGTTAGTCAGCAGGGTGTTAGTCAGGGTGTTAGTCAGCAGGGTGTTAGTCAGCAGGGTGTTAGTCAGGGTGTTAGTCAGCAGGGTGTTAGTCAGGGTGTTAGTCAGCAGGGTGTTAGTCAGCAGGGTGTTAGTCAGGGTGTTAGTCAGCAGGGTGTTAGTCAGGGTGTTAGTCAGCAGGGTGTTAGTCAGCAGGGTGTTAGTCAGGGTGTTAGTCAGCAGGGTGTTAGTCTGCAGGGTGTTAGTCAGCAGGGTGTTAGTCAGCAGGGTGTTAATCAGGGTGTTAGTCAGCAGGGTGTTAGTTAGGGTGTTAGTCAGGGTGTTAGTCAGCAGGGTGTTAGTCAGCAGGGTGTTAATCAGCATGGTGTTAATCAGCATGGTGTTAGTCAGGAGGGTGTTAGTCAGCAGGGTGTTAGTCAGCAGGGTGTTAGTCAGCAGGGTGTTAGTCAGCAGGGTGTTAGTCTGCAGGGTGTTAGTCAGCAGGGTGTTAGTCAGCAGGGTGTTAGTCAGCAGGGTGTTAGTCAGGGTGTTAGTCAGCAGGGTGTTAGTCAGAGTGTTAGTCAGGGTGTTAGTCAGCAGGGTGTTAGTTAGGGTGTTAGTCAGCAGGGTGTTAGTTAGGGTGTTAGTCAGCAGGGTGTTAGTCAGCAGTGTGTTAATCAGGGTGTTAGTCAGCATGGTGTTAGTCAGCAGGGTGTTAGTCAGCAGGGTGTTAGTCAGCAGGGTGTTAGTCAGCAGGGTGTTAGTCAGCAGGGTGTTAGTCAGGGTGTTCGTCAACATGGTGTTAGTCAGCATGGTGTTAATCAGCAGGGTGTTAGTTAGGGTGTTAGTCTGCAGGGTGTTAATCAGGGTGTTAGTCAGCAGGGTCTTAGTCAGCAGGGTGTTAGTCAGCAGGGTGTTAGTCAGCAGGGTGTTAGTCTGCAGGGTGTTAGTCAGCAGGGTGTTAGTCTGCAGGGTGTTAGTCAGCAGGGTGTTAGTCAGAGTGTTAGTCAGCAGGGTGTTAGTCAGCAGGGTGTTAGTCAGCAGGGTGTTAGTCAGCAGGGTGTTAGTCATGGTGTTAGTCAGCAGTGTGTTAGTCAGCAGTGTGTTAGTCAGCAGTGTGTTAATCAGGGTGTTAGTCAGGGTGTTAATCAGGGTGTTAGTCAGGGTGTTAGTCAGCATGGTGTTAATCAGCATGGTGTTAGTCAGCAGGGTGTTAGTCAGCAGGGTGTTAGTCAGCAGTGTGTTAGTCAGCAGTGTGTTAATCAGGGTGTTAGTCAGCATGGTGTTAGTCAGCAGGGTGTTAGTCAGCAGGGTGTTAGTCTGCAGGGTGTTAGTCAGCAGGGTGTTAGTCAGGGTGTTAGTCAGGGTGTTAGTCAGCAGGGTGTTAGTCAACAGGGTGTTAGTCAGGGTGTTAGTCAGGGTGTTAGTCAACATGGTGTTAGTCAGCATGGTGTTAATCAGCAGGGTGTTAGTTAGGGTGTTAGTCTGCAGGGTGTTAATCAGGGTGTTAGTCAGCAGGGTGTTAGTCAGCAGGGTGTTAGTCTGCAGGGTGTTAGTCTGCAGGGTGTTAGTCAGCAGGGTGTTAGTCTGCAGGGTGTTAGTCAGCAGGGTGTTAGTCAGCAGGGTGTTAGTCAGAGTGTTAGTCAGCAGGGTGTTAGTCAGCAGGGTGTTAGTCATGGTGTTAGTCAGCAGTGTGTTAGTCAGCAGTGTGTTAATCAGGGTGTTAATCAGGGTGTTAGTCAGGGTGTTAGTCAGCATGGTGTTAATCAGCATGGTGTTAGTCAGGAGGGTGTTAGTCAGCAGGGTGTTAGTCAGCAGGGTGTTAGTCAGCAGGGTGTTTGTCAGCAGGGTGTTAGTCAGCAGTGTGTTAGTCAGCAGTGTGTTAATCAGGGTGTTAGTCAGCAGGGTGTTAGTCAGCAGGGTGTTAGTCTGCAGGGTGTTAGTCAGCAGGGTGTTAGTCTGCAGGGTGTTAGTCAGCAGGGTGTTAGTCAGCAGGGTGTTAGTCAGAGTGTTAGTCAGCAGGGTGTTAGTCAGCAGGGTGTTAGTCAGCAGGGTGTTAGTCATGGTGTTAGTCAGCAGTGTGTTAGTCAGCAGTGTGTTAATCAGGGTGTTAGTCAGGGTGTTAATCAGGGTGTTAGTCAGGGTGTTAGTCAGCATGGTGTTAATCAGCATGGTGTTAGTCAGGAGGGTGTTAGTCAGCAGGGTGTTAGTCAGCAGGGTGTTAGTCAGCAGGGTGTTAGTCAGCAGTGTGTTAGTCAGCAGTGTGTTAATCAGGGTGTTAGTCAGCATGGTGTTAGTCAGCATGGTGTTAGTCAGCAGGGTGTTAGTCAGCAGGGTGTTAGGTCAGCAGGGTGTTAGTCGGGGTGTTAATCAGGGTGTTAGTCAGCAGGGTGTTAATCAGGGTGTTAGTCAGGGTGTTAGTCAGCAGGGTGTTAGTCAGCAGGGTGTTAGTCAGCAGGGTGTTAATCAGGGTGTTAGTCAGGGTGTTAGTCAGCAGGGTGTTAGTCTGCAGGGTGTTAGTCAGGGTGTTAGTCAGGGTGTTAGTCAGCAGGGTGTTAGTCAGCAGGGTGTTAGTCTGCAGGGTGTTAGTCAGCAGGGTGTTAGTCAGCAGGGTGTTAGTCAGGGTGTTAGTCAGCAGGGTGTTAGTCAACAGGGTGTTAGTCGGGGTGTTAATCAGGGTGTTAGTCAACAGGGATGATAGTTAATTGATTGTGGTTGTGTGTTATTGGTCTGCTCACTTCTCCTTAGGTTGGTTGGCACCTACATCATCCAGCTGTACACTCCTCTCAACTGGTTCGGTACATATTACAGGTGAGATCACCTGGTTCGGTACATATTACAGGTGAGATCAGCTGGTCTGGTACATATTACAGGTGAGATCAGCTGGTCTGGTACATATTACAGGTGAGATCACCTGGTCCGGTACATATTACAGGTTAGATGACCTGGTCCGGTACATATTACAGGTTAGATGACCTGGTCCGGTACATATTACAGGTGAGATCAGCTGGTCTGGTACATATTACAGGTTAGATGACCTGGTCCGGTACATATTACAGGTGAGATCACCTGGTCTAATACATATTACAGGTGAGATCAGCTGGTCTGGTACATATTACAGGTGAGATCACCTGGTCTGGTACATATTACAGGTGAGATCACCTGGTCTAATACATATTACAGGTGAGATCAGCTGGTTCGGTACATATTACAGGTGAGATCAGCTGGTCTGGTACATATTACAGGTGAGATCAGCTGGTTCGGTACATATTACAGGTGAGATCAGCTGGTCTGGTACATATTACAGGTGAGATCAGCTGGTTCGGTACATATTACAGGTGAGATCAACTGCTCTGGTACATATTACAGGTGAGATCACCTGGTTCGGTACATATTACAGGTGAGATCACCTGGTTCGGTACATATTACAGGTGAGATCAGCTGGTATGGTACATATTACAGGTGAGATCACCTGGTCTGGTCCATATTACAGGTGAGATCAGCTGGTCTGGTACATATTACAGGTGAGATCACCTGGTATGGTACATATTACAGGTGAGATCACCTGGTCTGGTCCATATTACAGGTGAGATCACCTGGTCTGGTCCATATTACAGGTGAGATCAGCTGGTCTGGTCCATATTACAGGTGAGATCAGCTGGTCTGGTACATATTACAGGTGAGATCAGCTGGTCTGGTACATATTACAGGTGAGATCACCTGGTCTAATACATATTACAGGTGAGATCACCTGGTCTAATACATATTACAGGTGAGATCACCTGGTCTGGTCCATATTACAGGTGAGATCACCTGGTCTAATACATATTACAGGTGAGATCACCTGGTCTGGTCCATATTACAGGTGAGATCACCTGGTCTGGTCCATATTACAGGTGAGATCACCTGGTCTGGTCCATATTACAGGTGAGATCACCTAGTCTGGTACATATTACAGGTGAGATCACCTGGTCTGGTACATATTACAGGTTAGATGACCTGGTCCGGTACATATTACAGGTGAGATCACCTGGTCTAATACATATTACAGGTGAGATCAGCTGGTCTGGTACATATTACAGGTGAGATCACCTGGTCTGGTACATATTACAGGTGAGATCACCTGGTCTAATACATATTACAGGTGAGATCACCTGGTCTGGTACATATTACAGGTGAGATCAGCTGGTCTGGTCCATATTACAGGTGAGATCAGCTGGTCTGGTCCATATTACAGGTGAGATCACCTGGTATGGTACATATTACAGGTGAGATCACCTGGTCTGGTCCATATTACAGGTGAGATCAGCTGGTCTGGTACATATTACAGGTGAGATCACCTGGTCTAACACATATTACAGGTGAGATCACCTGGTCTAATACATATTACAGGTGAGATCACCTGGTCTGGTCCATATTACAGGTGAGATCACCTGGTCTGGTCCATATTACAGGTGAGATCACCTGGTCTGGTCCATATTACAGGTGAGATCACCTAGTCTGGTACATATTACAGGTGAGATCAACTGCTCTGGTACATATTACAGGTGAGATCACCTGGTTCGGTACATATTACAGGTGAGATCACCTGGTTCGGTACATATTACAGGTGAGATCAGCTGGTATGGTACATATTACAGGTGAGATCACCTGGTCTGGTCCATATTACAGGTGAGATCAGCTGGTCTGGTACATATTACAGGTGAGATCACCTGGTCTGGTACATATTACAGGTGAGATCACCTGGTCTGGTCCATATTACAGGTGAGATCACCTGGTCTGGTCCATATTACAGGTGAGATCAGCTGGTCTGGTCCATATTACAGGTGAGATCAGCTGGTCTGGTACATATTACAGGTGAGATCAGCTGGTCTGGTACATATTACAGGTGAGATCACCTGGTCTAATACATATTACAGGTGAGATCACCTGGTCTAATACATATTACAGGTGAGATCACCTGGTCTGGTCCATATTACAGGTGAGATCACCTGGTCTGGTCCATATTACAGGTGAGATCACCTGGTCTGGTCCATATTACAGGTGAGATCACCTGGTCTAATACATATTACAGGTGAGATCAGCTGGTCTGGTACATATTACAGGTGAGATCACCTGGTCTGGTACATATTACAGGTGAGATCACCTGGTCTAATACATATTACAGGTGAGATCACCTGGTCTGGTACATATTACAGGTGAGATCAGCTGGTCTGGTCCATATTACAGGTGAGATCAGCTGGTCTGGTCCATATTACAGGTGAGATCACCTGGTCTGGTACATATTACAGGTGAGATCACCTGGTCTGGTCCATATTACAGGTGAGATCACCTAGTCTGGTACATATTACAGGTGAGATCACCTGGTCTGGTACATATTACAGGTGAGATCACCTGGTCTGGTACATATTACAGGTGAGATCAGCTGGTCTGGTACATATTACAGGTGAGATCAGCTGGTCTGGTACATATTACAGGTGAGATCACCTGGTCTGGTACATATTACAGGTGAGATCAGCTGGTCTGGTACATATTACAGGTGAGATCAGCTGGTCTGGTACATATTACAGGTGAGATCACCTGGTCTGGTACATATTACAGGTGAGATCACCTGGTCTGGTACATATTACAGGTGAGATCACCTGGTCTGGTACATATTACAGGTGAGATCTACAATCTCACTGTATGGGAGACAGTCACATGCGTTTCGCTATGCCTCCATTACTGGATAACTCAACATATTCTCTCCACAGACTAATCCAGAGTTCCTTTATTGACATGGAGAACATGTTCAAGATCTTAACAGAACACAAAGAGGTAAGCACATGGTGCTAGAGAGTTACTCCTGTATCTGAGGGGTAATGAGGCGTGTTTATCATTTAAACTGCTGAGACCATGGTCAGGTTTGTGTGTGTGTCCGCGTTCGTGTGTTTGCCCCTGCTCCTGCCCTCCCTCGCCGTCTCCCTCTCTCCCTCTCCCTCTCCCGCTCCCTCTCCGTCTCCCGCTCCCTCTCCCTCTCCGTCTCCCTCACCCTCTCCCGCTCCCTCTCCGTCTCCCTCTCCCTCTCCCTCACCCTCTCCCGCTCCCTCTCCCTCACCCTCTCCCGCTCCCTCTCCCGCTCCCTCTCCGTCTCCCTCTCCCTCTCCGTCTCCCTCACCCTCTCCCGCTCCCTCTCCGTCTCCCTCACCCTCTCCCGCTCCCTCTCCCTCACCCTCTCCCTCACCCTCTCCCGCTCCCTCTCCCGCTCCCTCTCCCGCTCCCTCTCCCGCTCCCTCACCCTCTCCCGCTCCCTCTCCGTCTTCCACTCCCTCTCCCTCTCCCGCTCTCCCGCTCCCTCTCCCTCTCCCTCTCCCTCCCTCTCCCGCTCCCTCTCCCTCCCCGCGCCCGCTCCCTCTCCCTCCCTGAGGCTTGTGGAGGGCCTCTCTGTGGGAAAACTCTCCCAAGTTAGTCTATAAGCTGTGGCACAGTGGGTTGTGGGACTGTTGGCTGTGGCTGTGGACTGTGGACTGTGGTGCTGTGGGCTGTGGGACTCTGGGCTGTGGGATTGTGGGGCCTTGGGCTGTGGGACTGTGGGCTGTGGGACTGTGGGCTGTGGGACTGTGGGACTGTGGGACTCTGGGCTGTGGGACTGTGGGGCCTTGGGCTGTGGGACTCTGGGCTGTGGGACTGTGGGACTCTGGGCTGTGGGACTGTGGGACTCTGGGCTGTGGGGCTGTGGGACTGTGGGACTCTGGGACTCTGGGACTGTGGGACTCTGGGCTGTGGGACTGTGGGACTCTGGGACCCTGGGACTGTGGGACTCTGGGCTGTGGTGCTGTGGGGCTGTGGGACTGTGGGACTCTGGGACTCTGGGACTGTGGGACTCTGGGCTGTGGGACTCTGGGCTGTGGGACTCTGGGCTGTGGGACTGTGGGACTCTGGGCTGTGGGACTGTGGGACTCTGGGCTGTGGGACTCTGGGCTGTGGGACTGTGGGACTCTGGAGAGGGGAGTGAAGTGGGAGGAGGTGTAGAAAACGCTTTGACGGTAACTGCAAGGTGGTGCTTAATATTCTTGTTATGTCTGAGATCCACTGTGTGTGAGCTGAGAGCCTGAGCCACGGAGGAAGTAGACCGTCTAGTCCCTGAGTTCCACCACACTGACGATCTCGTCTCCTGTCATGTTGTCTTGTCCAGGTGCAAGACGATGTCAGAGCCACAGAGCTCCAGTTGACAACAGGCGTGGTGAAGTTTCAGAACGTGTGCTTCAGCTACACTGAGGGGTAGGTCACAAAAAAAAACACGTGTAGTTCGTCTATGATGTCATGAGAATGTGTAGTTCCTCTATGACGTCATGAGAATGTGTAGTTCGTCTATGATGTCATGAGAATGTGTAGTTAATCTCTGATATCATGAGAATGTGTAGTTAATCTCTGATGTCATGAGAATGTATAGTTAATCTCTGTTAAGATAATGTGTAGTTAATCTCTGATGTCATGAGAATGTGTAGTTAATCTCTGATATCATGAGAATGTGTAGTTAACCTCTACTCAACAGCCAGTGGAATCCCGTGGCGCGATATTCAAATACCTTAGAAATGCTATTACTTCAATTTCTCAAACATATTACTATTTTACACCATTTTAAAGACAAGACTCTCGTTAATCTAACCACACTGTCCGATTTCAAAAAGGCTTTACAACGAAAGCAAAACATTCGATTATGTCAGCAGAGTACCCAGCCAGAAATAATCAGACACCCATTTTTCAAGCTAGCATATAATGTCACATAAACCCAAACCACAGCTAAATGCAGCACTAACCTTTGATGATCTTCATCAGATGACACTCCTAGGACATTATGTTATACAATACATGCATGTTTTGTTCAATCAAGTTCATATTTATATCAAAAACCAGCTTTTTACATTAGCATGTGACTAGCATGTGACTAGCATTCCCACCGAACACTTCCGGTGAATTTACTAAATTACTCACGATAAACGTTCACAAAAAACATAACAATTATTTTAAGAATTATAGATACAGAACTCCTTTATGCAATCGCGGTGTCCAATTTTAAAATAGCTTTTCGGTGAAAGCACATTTTGCAATATTCTGAGTAGATAGCCAGGCCATCACAGGCTAGCTATTTTGACACCCACCAAGTGTGGTACTCACCAAACTCAGATTTACTATTAGAAAAATGTGATTACCTTTGCTGTTCTTCGTCAGAATGCACTCCCAGGACTTCTACTTCAATAACAAATGTTGGTTTGGTTCCAAATAATCCATAGTTATATCCAAATAGCGGAGTTTTGTTTGTGTGTTCAAGACACTATCCGAGGGTAAAGAAGGGTGATGCGCCCGGCGCGTTTCGTGACAAAAAAATTCAAAATATTCCATTACCGTACTTCGAAGCATGTCAAACGCTGTTTAAAATCAATTTTTATGCGATTTTTCTCGTAAAAAAGCGATAATATTCCGACCGGAAGTCGTTGTTTTCGTTCAAAGAGAAAGGAAACATGGTGTCGGCTCGTGCACGCGCCTCCAGTCTCATTGTCCTCAGATCGACCACTATCCAAATGCGCTAATGTTTTTCAGCCATGGCCTGCAAAGCCACCATTCATTGTTCTGGCGCCTTCTGGGAGCCTATGGGAGCGTTAGAAAATGTCACGTTATGCCAGAGATCCCCTGTTTTGGTTAGAGATGATCAAGAAGGCCAAGAAATAGTCAGAGGGGGCGCTTCCTGTTTGGAATCTTCTCAGGTTTTTGCCTGCCATATGAGTTCTGTTATACTCACAGACACCATTCAAACACTTTTAGAAACTTTAGGGTGTTTTCTATCTTAATTATATGCATATTCTAGTTACTGGGCAGGAGTAGTAACCAGATTAAATCGGGTACGTTTTTTATCCGGCCGTGCAAATACTGCCCCCTATCCCCAACAGGTTAATCTCTGATATTATGAGAATGTGTAGTTAATCTCTGATATCTTGAGAATGTGTAGTTAATCTCTGATATCATGAGAATGTGTAGTTAATCTCTGATGTCATGAGAATGTGTAGTTAATCTCTGATATCATGAGAATGTGTAGTTAATCTCTGATGTCATGAGAATGTGTAGTTAATCTCTGATATCATGAGAATGTGTAGTTAGTCTCTGATGTCACGAGAATGTGTAGTTAATCTCTGATGGCATGAGAATGTGTAGTTAATCTCTGACGTCATGGACATATTCTCTTAATGACAGACAATACAATACATTTACTAACAGATTAATGGTCATGGATGGAGCAGAACAGAGTTTGTACTACAGCTAAGCATCACCCTGTCATTTGCCTTCACGTGTCCAACTTAGAATCTGGTAAAACTCTCGGCATTCAACTCATGACGTACTGTAATGTAGTGTGTGTGCGTCGTAAAATACTTAATCGGATACACTGTGTGTGTCTGTGTGTCGCTGTCCTCAGCAATGTGATTCTCAGGGGCGTCTCGTTCACCGTGATGGCCGGCCAGACTGTTGCTCTGGTAGGTTGAACTCTTCACATAGAACCAACATGAACTAAAATGATCATAAAAACACATTTTAACATCCACATGTTGAGTGTGTGTGTGTGTGTGTGTGTGTGTGTGTGTGTGTGTGTGTGTGTGTGTGTGTGTGTGTGTGTGTGTGTGTGTGTGTCTGTGTGTGTGTGTGTGTGTTTCTCTGCAGGTGGGCCAGTCTGGTTCAGGTAAAAGCACTATCCTCCGTCTGCTGTTTCGCTTCTATGACGTCCAGGGAGGCTGCATCAGTATTGATGAACAGGATATATCCAGGGTGAGTTAACTCTATAGGGTCTATATACAGGGTGAGTTAACTCTATAGGGTCTATATCCAGGGTGAGTTAACTCTATAGGGTCTATATACAGGATATATCCAGGGTGAGTTAACTCTATAGGGTCTATATCCAGGGTGAGTTAACTCTATAGGGTCTATATACAGGGTGAGTTAACTCTATAGGGTCTATATACAGGGTGAGTTAACTCTATAGGGTCTATATACAGGATATATCCAGGGTGAGTTAACTCTATAGGGTCTATATCCAGGGTGAGTTAACTCTATAGGGTCTATATACAGGATATATCCAGGGTGAGTTAACTCTATAGGGTCTATATCCAGGGTGAGTTAACTCTATAGGGTCTATATACAGGGTGAGTTAACTCTATAGGGTCTATATCCAGGGTGGGTTAACTCTATAGGGTCTATATACAGGGTGAGTTAACTCTATAGGGTCTATATACAGGATACATCCAGGGTGAGTTAACTCTATAGGGTCTATATACAGGATATATCCAGGGTGAGTTAATTCTATAGGGTCTATATCCAGGGTGAGTTAACTCTATAGGGTCTATATACAGGATATATCCAGGGTGAGTTATCTCTATAGGGTCTATATCTAGGGTGAGTTAACTCTATAGGGTCTATATACAGGGTGAGTTAACTCTATAGGGTCTATATACAGGGTGAGTTAACTCTATAGGGTCTATATCCAGGGTGAGTTAACTCTATAGGGTCTATATACAGGGTGAGTTAACTCTATAGTGTCTATATACAGGGTGAGTTAACTCTATAGGGTCTAAATACAGGGTGAGTTAACTCTATAGGGTCTATATACAGGGTGAGTTAACTCTATAGGGTCTATATACAGGGTGAGTTAACTCTATAGGGTCTATATCCAGGGTGAGTTAACTCTATAGGGTCTATATACAGGGTGAGTTAACTCTATAGGGTCTATATACAGGGTGAGTTAACTCTATAGGGTCTATATACAGGGTGGGTTAACTCTATAGGGTCTATATACAGGGTGGGTTAACTCTATAGGGTCTATATACAGGGTGAGTTAACTCTATAGGGTCTATATACAGGGTGGGTTAACTCTATAGGGTCTATATACAGGGTGGGTTAACTCTATAGGGTCTATATACAGGGTGAGTTAACTCTATAGGGTCTATATACAGGGTGAGTTAACTCTATAGGGTCTATATACAGGAATTATCCAGGGTGAGTTAACTCTATAGGGTCTATATACAGGGTGAGTTAACTCTATAGGGTCTATATACAGGGTGAGTTAACTCTATAGGGTCTATATACAGGGTGAGTTAACTCTATAGGGTCTATATACAGGGTGGGTTAACTCTATAGGGTCTATATACAGGGTGAGTTAACTCTATAGGGTCTATATACAGGGTGAGTTAACTCTATAGGGTATATATACAGGGTGAGTTAACTCTATAGGGTCTATATACAGGGTGAGTTAACTCTATAGGGTCTATATCCAGGGTGAGTTAACTCTATAGGGTCTATATACAGGGTGAGTTAACTCTATAGGGTCTATATACAGGATGAGTTAACTCTATAGGGTCTATATACAGGATATATACAGGGTGAGTTAACTCTATAAGGTCTATATCCAGGATATATCCAGGGTGAGTTAACTATATAGGGTCTATATACAGGATATATCCAGGGTGAGTTATCTCTATAGGGTCTATATCCAGGGTGAGTTAACTCTATAGGGTCTATATACAGGGTGAGTTAACTCTATAGGGTCTATATACAGGGTGAGTTAACTCTATAGGGTCTATATCCAGGGTGAGTTAACTCTATAGGGTCTATATACAGGGTGAGTTAACTCTATAGGGTCTATATCCAGGGTGAGTTAACTCTATAGGGTCTATATACAGGGTGAGTTAACTCTATAGGGTCTATATACAGGGTGAGTTAACTCTATAGGGTCTATATACAGGATATATCCAGCGTGAGTTAACTCTATAGGGTCTATATACAGGGTGAGTTAACTCTATAGGGTCTATATACAGGGTGAGTTAACTCTATAGGGTCTATATACAGGGTGGGTTAACTCTATAGGGTCTATATACAGGGTGAGTTAACTCTATAGGGTCTAAATACAGGGTGAGTTAACTCTATAGGGTATACATACAGGGTGAGTTAACTCTATAGGGTCTATATACAGGGTGAGTTAACTCTATAGGGTCTATATCCAGGGTGAGTTAACTCTATAGGGTCTATATACAGGGTGAGTTAACTCTATAGGGTCTATATATAGGATATATCCAGGGTGAGTTAACTCTATAGGGTCTATATACAGGATATATACAGGGTGAGTTAACTCTATAGGGTATATATCCAGGATGAGTTAACTCTATAGGGTCTATATACAGGGTGAGTTAACTCTATAGGGTCTATATACAGGGTGAGTTAACTCTATAGGGTCTATATACAGGATATATCCAGGGTGAGTTAACTCTATAGGGTCTATATCCAGGGTGAGTTAACTCTATAGGGTCTATATACCGGATATATACAGGGTGAGTTAACTCTATAGGGTCTATATCCAGGGTGAGTTAACTCTATAGGGTCTATATCCAGGGTGAGTTAACTCTATAGGGTCTATATACAGGATATATCCAGGGTGAGTTAACTCTATAGGGTCTATATACAGGGTGAGTTAACTCTATAGGGTCTATATCCAGGGTGAGTTAACTCTATAGGGTCTATATCCAGGGTGAGTTAACTCTATAGGGTCTATATACAGGATATATCCAGGGTGAGTTAACTCTATAGGGTCTATATACAGGGTGAGTTAACTCTATAGGGTCTATATACAGGGTGAGTTAACTCTATAGGGTCTATATCCAGGGTGAGTTAACTCTATAGGGTCTATATACAGGATATATCCAGGGTGAGTTAACTCTATAGGGTCTATATCCAGGGTGAGTTAACTCTATAGGGTCTATATACCGGATATATACAGGGTGAGTTAACTCTATAGGGTCTATATACAGGGTGAGTTAACTCTATAGGGTCTATATCCAGGGTGAGTTAACTCTATAGGGTCTATATACAGGGTGAGTTAACTCTATAGGGTCTATATACAGGGTGTCAGTGGTAATGTCAGTAGTAATGTCATGGTTCAGTAGTAATGTCAGTAGTAATGTCAGTAGTAATGTCAGTAGTAATGTCAGTAGTAATGTCAGTAGTAATGTCATTGTTCAGTAGTAATATCAGTAGTAATGTCAGTAGTAATGTCAGTAGTAATGTCATTGGTAATGTCAGTAGTAATGTCAGTAGTAATGTCAGTAGTAATGTCAGTAGTAATGTCAGTAGTAATGTCGGTAGTAATGTCAGTAGTAATGGTTCAGTAGTAATGCCAGTAGTAATGTCAGTAGTAATGTCAGTGGAATTGTCAGTAGTAATGTCAGTAGTAATGTCAGTAGTAATGTCGGTAGTAATGTCAGTAGTAATGGTTCAGTAGTAATGTCAGTAGTCATGTCAGTAGTGATGTCAGTAGTAATGCCAGTAGTAATGTCGGTAGTAATGTCGGTAGTAATGTCAGTAGTAATGTCAGTAGTAATGTCATGGTTCAGTAGTAATGTCAGTAGTAATGTCAGTAGTAATGTCAGTGGTAATGTCAGTGGTAATGTCAGTAGTAATGTCATCGTTCAGTAGTAATGTCAGTAGTAATGTCAGTAGTAATGTCAGTAGTAATGTCAGTAGTAATATCATGGTTCAGTAGTAATGTCAGTGGTAATGTCAGTAGTAATGTCAGTAGTAATGTCAGTAGTAATGTCAGTAGTAATGTCAGTAGTAATATCATGGTTCAGTAGTAATGTCAGTGGTAATGTCAGTAGTAATGTCAGTGGTAATGCCGGTAGTAATGTCAGTAGTAATGTCATTGGTAATGTCAGTAGTAATGTCAGTAGTAATGTCAGTAGTAATGTCAGTAGTAATGTCATTGGTAATGTCAGTAGTAATGTCAGTAGTAATGTCATGGTTCAGTAGTAATGTCAGTAGTAATGTCATTGGTAATGTCAGTAGTAATGTCAGTAGTAATGTCATGGTTCAGTAGTAATGTCAGTAGTAATGTCAGTAGTAATGTCAGTAGTAATGCCGGTAGTAATGTCAGTAGTAATGTCAGTGGTAATGTCAGTAGTAATGTCAGTGGTAATGTCAGTGGTAATGCCAGTAGTAATGTCAGTAGTAATGTCAGTAGTAATGTCATGGCTCAGTAGTAATGTCAGTAGTAATGTCAGTGGTAATGTCAGTAGTAATGTCAGTAGTAATGTCAGTAGTAATGTCAGTAGTAATGTCATGGCTCAGTAGTAATGTCAGTAGTAATGCCAGTAGTAATGTCAGTAGTAATGTCAGTAGTAATGTCAGTAGTAATGTCAGTAGTAATGTCAGTAGTAATGTCAGTAGTAATGTCATGGCTCAGTAGTAATGTCAGTAGTAATGTCAGTAGTAATGCCAGTAGTAATGTCAGTAGTAATGTCAGTAGTAATGTCAGTAGTAATGCCAGTAGTAATGTCAGTAGTAATGTCAGTAGTAATGTCAGTAGTAATGTCAGTAGTAATGTCATGGCTCAGTAGTAATGTCAGTAGTAATGTCAGTAGTAATGTCAGTAGTAATGTCATGGCTCAGTAGTAATGTCAGTAGTAATGTCAGTAGTAATGTCAGTAGTAATGTCGGTAGTAATGTCAGTAGTAATGTCAGTAGTAATGTCGGTAGTAATGTCAGTAGTAATGTTAGTAGTAATGTTAGTAGTAATGTCAGTAGTAATGTCAGTAGTAATGTCAGTAGTAATGCCAGTAGTAATGTCAGTAGTAATGCCAGTAGTAATGTCAGTAGTAATGTCAGTAGTAATGTCAGTAGTAATGTCATGGCTCAGTAGTAATGTCAGTAGTAATGTCGGTAGTAATGTCAGTAGTAATGTCAGTAGTAATGTCGGTAGTAATGTCAGTAGTAATGTCATGTCACGGTGGATAGAGGACCCAGTTAAGATATTCATAAGGTATAAAAACATTCATTTTTGATGATAATGTCGGTGTATGTGTGTGAATGTACTGTGTATTTTGTGTGTGTGTGTGTGTGTGTGTGTGTGTGTGTGTGTGTGTGTGTGTGTGTGTGTGTGTGTGTGCTTGTTTACCTGTGTGCTGTATGCCATCTTTGCCAGAGCAGGCTATACTGTATGGGTCGTCTTTACGGACTCCCGAGTGGCGCAGCGGTCTAAGGCACTGCATCTCAGTGCTAGAGGCGTCACTCCAGACCCTGGTTCGATTCCAGGCT